>NC_064619.1:75650807-75953837 GCF_023898315.1 Schistocerca nitens
GTTATTCATGAGCAGCTAGTTGAGAATATGTGTGAACTTCAAATGACACGACGAAGCGTCTCGTTCTGCATATGGATTCAAACCCAGGTCGTGCAGACTAAGCAAAGCTTTCGTGACTGACGGAATCTAACAGTCATTCCTGATTAGGCATACAGAGAGTGATATACCTCTATTTTAGACAGTATCAGTTAACAAATATCAACTTTAAATTACATAACGCAGACATTTTTAACGGACGCGAATTCCTACCCGGCATCTACCGTCCCTGTTAACGAACTACGAGAGATGTTAAATACTGCTTCTTCACAAGTAACGTACTTGAAATGCCGAGAGGTAAAGCTTTGTGTTGGACAGAGATTCGAACCCAGGACCTAATCGAATTGATATCGAAGCACAATCAACCGTGACATATCGGATTTTCTCGGCAGTAGCTAGATGTTTCAACTGAAATGACGAGACGAAACATTAATTTTTTCCTTCGCAGGACTCCAATCCGGCACTTATCGCTGTTATATTCTAGAGAAAACGAACGTTAAATATGGGTTTATTGCAACAGCAGCGACATGTGAGCATGTTTGAACTAGAAATAATATGACGAAGAGTTCAGTGCTGACTGGGAATAGAGCCCCACAGATATCGTTGTTGACTACACACAAAGAGACGTCAGCTACTGAATTTTTCTCCACCAGCAGCTCGGAATAACATCTTGAACTTACCTGTAGAGTGATCTCGCAAATAGTTCTGCGTCTCACTGGGAGTCAAAAACGTCAAATATTGTTAGTGTTGACAACGAATGAAAATACATTAAACTTCAAAATTATTATCCACCAGCAGATAGGTGTTCTCATGCTAGAGCTTGATAATACATAATGAAATCATTAGTGCGGGGCCAAGATTCGAACCCATTCACGCGCAATATGTGGAGATGTTGAGGAATCTGCAGTTTTGAACGAACAACAAATTGTAGCCGAGCTATATTGTCACGAAGGGATCAAATTCCGCGTTAAGGGCGGTCTGAGTTGCATTCCCAGCTCAGAACCAATTTTATCGACATACAGAAGTTCAGATAAAACATGGAATAAGTGTCCTGTGAGCCTACATAGCGATTGTTTCGTCACTAGAAATAAATAATTAGTATAAGAAAGGTTACTGGTGATAGGGTTTCTACATTTCGCCACTCCAGAATTTATTGTGGCTCAACCTAACGTCTATTTGGTAGAGAAGGAATATCATTTTAAAAGGAATTTTCAGACCACAATGCCATTATATCTTCTTCACTTGGTGTAGCCAGAAGAGAATGGAATCTGTCTGTCCCTATCTAAACTCATTGACCGAAGTTGGAATCGAAACCAGACAATAGATATATGAACCTATCATCAGCCCAACAGACCACCAAATCCACTTCTGAGTGGTTCATTTTTCTATCATAACGCCGTTGTACCACACTGGCTGATAATTCTGACACACAGTCTCCCTCTATTAATTTGCAGCATGTTCAGTAAATTCATTTACTTGGTTGATCCAGTCACCATGAACTACATGCCTCGGCTACCCAGTGCATACATTCGACTCTATTTTGTAATCACCGAAATAAAATCACCTAACTGCCACCTACACAGAACAGCCAACAGTTTAGGATGCAGAAATTTAAATAGGAAGTGTCCCTTTTCACTTGAGCTACTCAATTGCACTTTCTGTTTGTTGAAAACGCCGTGCAGTGCAAAAGAAAAGCTGTAACTGTTTGTCTCTCAGAAGTCTAGACGCGGCCATATGCATTATCTCACAGCGCAGCGGAATGCAGAAGATCAGGAATAATTGTTTTTGAGTTCTGGAGCTGTTGTAGCTACGTGTCAGCTAGTAGCATAGTGGTAAGTGTCACGCACTATAGATAAGATATCGCGAGTTCGAGTACATGCACTGCAACGTTTTTTAAAACGCAATTGTGCTGTCTGCTAAAGTTATCAATCTAATGGAACATTGAACATAATTCCCTTCAATTCTCAACCCAAAATAGCCGCATGTCAAAAACGGGCTAACTTCTGCGACTTTTTGTTCTTTTCAGGTTTAATAGACAGCCAGGCAGCAGATGCATCTTGAAACTTTTGTATTATGTATGGGAAGAGCGCATCGTGCCAAAATACGTCAGAAAAGTATTTTCTACATTAGCTGTCGTGTGGTAGTGGCATTTTATTCTTCTTCAAATCTTGTTTGACAGCTTTAACTCAGAATAAGTTTTCTACATGCATGTAATCAATAAACTGCATGTGCATTGTCAGACTGTTATAGATAACATCAGAGAATTCGCATATATATTTGATGATTAATATCTCTCTCATCTTTACTATTGTTTTAACAACACTAAAGGAAAACTTACGAAAATTGTGCACTGTTTTATAGGAAATTAAATAAAACTACCCATGATAACCTTACGACGAAAGTTTGTTATAATAAAACTGTCCTCTATGGACACGAATTAGTAAAATACTACTCATTTTGATTTTGATTGGGTCTGTGTTTAATTCGTATGCTGTGACATACTCAAGGGGTATATAAATGTGGCATTTCATAAATAAAGTTACATATTCCTCGAACCCAAAATTTGCTTGCCAGCAGCGGAAAGAGGCGTTACCTGTTTTGCAGCATTGTAAGTTTCTCACCATTGCACTATGAGCCGAAAGTATTTTCTTGCGATTTCCTTGTCGATGTTTGATCTGACTGCTTGTAGCTATTCCACAGAAGGGATAAAAACGTTACATTTAGTGAGACTGGAACTGCTAACCATAACAGACGCTTCACGTTACCAATTCTTTTTATTTCATAAGGAAGGAAAGTAAACATTTGCTCCAAGTTGTAATGAGAATAGAATGAACAAAGTATATATCATTTCTAGGCTGCCGTCTCGCAATATAAGAAATGAAATGTCTTCTTGAGTTCTTTTTTTTTTGCGCCAAGTAGTAAACAGAATTTTTTATGGTGCATAAAAGACTATCACTTCATAGTAGAAGGAAAGTTGCTCCGCTGCTCTGCGAGAGAAGGGAAATGTGAAAAACTAAAATGGGAAAGAAAAAAATGCCTTCTGCATTGGTGAGCATCTGAATAGTATCGTAAAATTCCGACAAGAACTAAAGTCCCAGGAAGCAAATAGGATTCATACATACAGGTCACTGGCAAACCCTGCTATCCGAAATATTTTATTTGAAGCATTTCACCGTTAATTATGATTGTCACCATCTTTCCAAATATCCTCCTGTAGTCACAATGTTGTCTCATTTTAAAGTGTTCAATTTCTATGTAAGAATAATAGTCGAGGAAAGTAGCATGCCTATTCTGCATAATAAACGATGCTGTGTGGCCCATGATCCACGTTGCAGCGTTGTTTTTTGCTCGTGGATATCTCAGTTTTTGTGGCTGAATGATCTCTAAAAGGTCTACACCACAGGGCGTTGTACGGTCTATCACCGACAATCGTTGACGAAGAAATGTAGTAATTTCTTCTGCATGTCCGCACGTGAACCTATGAAGAAGCGTATCGACTCTTCTGCCTGCGTCACAGTTGGGCGTAGGATGAAGGCCAATTGTATGTAGCTTTTCATTCGTTGCTACTTTATCGTTGACTGTTAGATACCAGTCGGCTATGACGCGTGACGGTAACACGTCGCTGTGCACATTCCGCCATACTATACTCCAATGTGTATGTGGATGTTTTTCTTCGAGACGATTCCTGTGGTTTGTTGTCATGAGAAGGCCATAAAGCTTCCTGTTCGTCAGGCTTCCGTTATCGACGATGTTGTGTCGAATGTAGCTCATTGCCATGTAGTACAGTCGCACATGTCGGTAAGAAAGTGGAATGCCGGCGCTATTAACGGGTGGGTCAAGGCTATAAGGCTTCAACCGCTGAATGAGGTTTGTGATGATACTGGTCCTCCGGGTACGGAACTCCTTCCTGATGCGATTTAGGAGCAGGGTGACACATTTTTTGTGTACTTTAATGAGGTTAAGGCCACCTTTGTACGAAGGTAAGGCTAAGGTATCGAATTGAACTTTGAAAATGTGCCCCCTAAAAAGAAACCAACATAACGCTTATTGTATACTCTTGGCTAGATGGTCGGAGATTGGAAGAATTTGCGCCAAATAATTCATCTTGCTCGTAATGGCGATCTCGATGGTCTTAACTTTCTGTAGTATGTTCAAGTCACGGTCGGAGTGAAGTATCGAAGCAGCACGTAATTTATTAAGCATGTGTGACCAGTTCTTCGTCAGGAATTTGTCTGGTTTGGCCTCAAAGGTAACACCGAGGGTTGTGTGATAATCCTTGACCTTGCACCAGGTAACATGGGATATGTCGCCGATACCTCCACCGATCTGCAAAGCTGTGGTTTTAGTTCTATTTAGTATTGCTCCTGAAAGCAATGTGAATGTTTGTAGAAGAGTTTCCGCTGACAGAAGTTGTTGCGATGATGACACAGTTACGCATATATCGTCAGCATACGCAATGCAAGGGATAGTGACAGACTCGACGCTAATCCCGATCCCGCTATGCGCTAAGTTGTTCAGTAGCGGCTCTACTGCAATGGCGTACAAAATCATTGACAGAGGACATCCCTGGCGGATGGATTGCTCAATGGAAACTTCTTTTGTAAAATGACCATTAATGAGAATCCGTGAAGTGGCGTTTGTAGTAAGTTTGCGAATTAATTCTATGAGGTGAGGTCCAAATCCTAGTTTCCTCATGCTTTTAAAGAGAAAGTCATGACGTACACGGTCATAAGCCTTCTCAAAATCTAGAAAGATCAGAGCGCCCTGTCCTTTGGTTTCAGCATATGAACAGATCTACATCTACACCTACATTTATACTCCGCAAGCCACCCAACGGTGTGTGGCGGAGGGCACTGTACGTGCCACTGTCATTACCTCCCCTTCCTGTTCCAGTCGCGTATGGTTCGCGGGAAGAACGACTGTCTGAAAGCCTCCGTGCGCGCTCTAATCTCTCTAATTTTACATTCGTGATCTCCTCGGGAGGTATAAGTAGGGGGAAGCAATATATTCGATACCTCATCCAGAAACGCACCCTCTCGAAACCTGGCGAGCAAGCTACACCGCGATGCAGAGCGCCTCTCTTGCAGAGTCTGCCACTTGAGTTTATTAAACATCTCCGTAACGCTATCACGGTTACCAAATAACCCTGTGACGAAACGCGCCGCTCTTCTTTGGATCTTCTCTACCTCCTCCGTCAACCCGATCTGGTATGGATCCCACACTGATGAGCAATACTCAAGTATAGGTCGAACGAGTGTTTTGTAAGCCACCTCCTTTGTTGATGGACTACATTTTCTAAGCACTCTCCCAATGAATCTCAACCTGGTACCCGCCTTACCAACAATTAATTTTATATTATCATTCCACTTCAAATCGTTCCGCACGCATACTCCCAGATATTTTACAGAAATAACTGCTACCAGTGTTTGCTCCGCTATCATATAATCATAAAATAAAGGATCCTTCTTTTTGTGTATTCGCAATACATTACATTTGTCTATGTTAAGTGACAGTTGCCACTCCCTGCACCAATTACCTATCCGCTGCAGATCTTCCTGCATTTCGCTAAAATTTTCTAATGCTGCAACTTCTCTGTATACTACAGCATCATCCGCGAAAAGCCGCATGAAACTTCCGACACTATCTACTAGGTCATTTATACAGATTGTGAAAAGCAATGGTCCCATAACACTCCCCTGTGGCACGCCAGAGGTTACTTTAACGTCTGTAGACGTCTCTCCATTGATAACAATATGCTGTATTCTGTTTGCTAAAATCTCTTCAATCCAGCCACACAGCTGGTCTGATATTACGTAGGCTCTTACTTTGTTTTTCAGGCGACAGTGCGGAACTGTATGGAACGCCTTCCGGAAGTCAAGAAAAATAGCATCTACCTGGGAGCTTGTATCTAATATTTCTGGGTCTCGTGAACAAATAAAGCGAGTTGGGTCTCACACGATCGCTGTTTCCGGAATCCATGTTGATTCCTACATAGTAGATTCTGGGTTTCCAAAAACGACATGATACTCGAGCAAAAAACATGTTCTAAAATTCTACAACAGATCGACGTCAGAGATATAGGTCTATAGTTTTCCGCATCTGCTCGACGACCCTTCTTGAAGACTGGGACTATCTGTGCTCTTTTCCAATCATTTGGAACCCTCCGTTCCTCTAGAGACTTGCGGTACACGGCTGTTAGAAGGGGGGGCAAGTTCTTTCGCGTACTCTGTGTAGAATCGAATTGGTATCCCATCAGGTCCAGTGGACTTTCCTCTGTTGAGTGATTCCAGTTGCTTTTCTATTCCTTGGACACTTATTTCGATGTCAGCCATTTTTTCGTTTGTGCGAGGATTTAGAGAAGGAACTGCAGTGCGGTCTTCCTCTGTGAAACAGCTTTGGAAAAAGGTGTTTAGTATTTCAGCTTTACGCGTGTCATCCTCTGTTTCAATGCCATCATCATCCCGGAGTGTCTGGATATGCTGTTTCGAACCACTTACTGAGTTAACGTAAGACCAGAACTTCCTAGGATTTTCTGTCAAGTCGGTACATAGATTGTTACTTTCGAATTCACTGAACGCTTCACGCATAGCCCTCCTTACGCTAACTTTGACATCGTTTAGCTTCTGTTTGTCTGAGAGGTTTTGGCTGCGTTTAAACTTGGAGTGAGGCTCTCTTTGCTTTCGCAGTAGTTTCCTAACTTTGTTGTTGTACCACGGTGGGTTATTCCCGTCCCTCACAGTTTTACTCGGCACGTACCTGTCTAAAACGCATTTTACGATTGCCTTGAACTTTTTCCATAAACACTCAACATTGTCAGTGTCAGAACAGAAATTTTCGTTTTGATCTGTTAGGTAGTCTGAAATCTGCCTTCTATTACTCTTGCTAAACAGATAAACCTTCCTTCCTTTTTTTATATTCCTATTAGCTTCCATATTCAGGGATGCTGCAACGGCCTTATGATCACTGATTCCCTGTTCTGCACATACAGAGTCGAAAAGTTCGGGTCTGTTTGTTATCAGTAGGTCCAAGATGTTATCTCCACGAGTCGGTTCTCTGTTTAATTGCTCGAGGTAATTTTCGGATAGTGCACTCAGTATAATGTCACTCGATGCTCTGTCCCTACCACCCGTCCTAAACATCTGAGTGTCCCATTCTATATCTGGTAAATTGCAATCTCCACCTAAGGCTATAACATGCTGAGAAAATTTATGTGAAATGTATTCCAAATTTTCTCTCAGTTGTTCTGCCACTAATGCTGCTGAGTCGGGAGGTCGGTAAAAGGAGCCAATTATTAACTTAGCTCTGTTGTTGAGTGTAACCTCCACCCATAATAATTCACAGGAACTATCCACTTCTACTTCACTACAGGATAAACTACCACTAACAGCGACGAACACTCCACCACCGGTTGCATGCAATCTATCCTTTCTAAACACCGTCTGTAACTTTGTAAAAATTTCGGCAGAATTTATCTCTGGCTTCAGCCAGCTTTCTGTACCTATAACTATTTCAGCTTCGGTGCTTTCTATCAGCGCTTGAAGTTCCGGTACCTTACCAACGCAACTTCGACAGTTGACAATTACAATACCGATTGCTGCTTGGTCCCCGCATGTCCTGACTTCGCCCCGCACCCGTTGAGGCTGTTGCCCTTTCTGTACTTGCCCAAGGCCATCTAACCTAAAAAAACCGCCCAGCCAACGCCACACAACCCCTGCTACCCGTGTAGCCGCTTGTTGCGTGTAGTGGGCTCCTGACCTATCCAGCGGAACCCGAAACCCCACCACCCTATGGCGCAAGTCGAGGAATCTGCAGCCCACACGGTGGCGGAACCATCTCAGCCTCTGATTCAGACCCTCCACTCGGCTCTGTACCAAAGTTCCGCAGTCAGTCCTGTCGACTATGCTGCAGATGGTGAGCTCTGCTTTCATCCCGCTAGCGAGACTGGCAGTCTTCACCAAATCAGATAGCCGCCGGAAGCCAGAAAGGATTTCCTCCGACCCATAGCGACACACATTATTGGTGCCGACATGAGCGACCACCTGCAGATGGGTGCACCATGTACCCTTCATGGCATCCGGAAGGACCCTTTCCACATCTGGAATGACTCCCCCCCGGTATGCACACGGACTGCACATTGGTTTTCTTCCCCTCTCTTGCTGCCATTTCCCTAAGGGGCCCCATTACGCGCCTGACGTTGGAGCTCCCAACTATCAGTAAGCCCACCCTCTGCGACCGCCCGGATCTTGCAGACTGAGGGGCAACCTCTGGAACAGGACAAGCAGCCATGTCAGGCCGAAGGTCAGTATCAGCCTGAGACAGAGCCTGAAACCGGTTCGTCAGACAAACTGGAGAGGCCTTCCGTTCAGCCCTCAGGAATGTCTTTCGCCCCCTGCCACACCTTGAGACGACCTCCCACTCTACCACAGGTGAGGGATCAGCCTCAATGCGGGCAGTATGCCGGGCAACCACAGTCGTAGTCTGATCGGGGGATGCGTGGGACGAGCTGGCCGTCCCCGACAAACCCCCATCCGGACCCCCACAGTGATGCCCTCAAGCTGTGTGACCGAAGCCAACACTGTCTGAAGCTGGGAGCGAAGGGATGCCAACTCAGCCTGCATCCGAACACAGCAGTTGCAGTCCCTATCCATGCTAAAAACTGTTGTGCAAAGAACGTCTGAACTAATCTACAGAGAGCGCAAATAAATCGACAAAATTTAAACGGTTATTAAAATACAAGATTGCCTATTAAATGCAGTAATGCTGCTACTTGCGCACTGCTGACAGACTGCTCGGCGACGGAAGGAGACTACGCGATTTTACACTATTCAGGTACTAAAACGCGATGCTACAACCCTCAAATACTATAATACGCCCGAAATTTATGAATTAAACAATGCAAGTACCAAAAACACGCAAAGAAATTAAGAATTAAACTATATAACAAATGAGTGAGCTAGGAGTATACGACTTGCTGCTGCAGCTGCTTATCCAACGGCGACAGGGAGCACACTCCCTCAAATCGCAGGCAGCTGAGACTGCACTTCGGCCTTGCACTGCACTGTACTGGTAACTGCCCAAAACCTTGTACATAACGGTTTGCATCCTTAGCTTAATCTATCTGGTGATGATTTTGAAATCGGCATTCAGGAGTGTCATGGGTCGCATGTTTTCGACCTTCCTGCTGTTCCCTTTTTTCGGTAAGGGCAGGATGATACCTTCCGTAAATGCCTTGGGTATGACTTCCAGGTGCCAGAGTTCATTCGCTATCTCGAGGAGTGTCGGACCGAGGAGGTTCCAGTAACGCTGGTAAAACTCAGCGCTGAGACCGTCACGTCCTGGTGACTTCCCTTTCTTTGCACTGTGGACCGCCATTCACATTTCGTCCTCTGTGAAAAGAGATGCCAGATTTGCATTATCCTGTTGTGACAAGCGACAGCTCAAGGTCCTATGAAAATCGGCACACGAGTGTTCATCAACGGACTGCTTCTTGTAAAGTTGACTATAATAGTCGTAGACGTGAGAGATGATGTCACGTTGCTTCGTGATGGCATTCTCAGCGTCATCAACGACGGCTTCAATCAACATGGCTTTACACCGTTTCGTCGTTCTCAGGATGTGGTACAGAGAGGCCCGTTCTTCGGCGGCAACGTCCTTGGGGTGGGCTCGCACGATGATGCTTTGCAGTGATTCAAATGGCTCTGAGCACTATGGGACTTAACATCTATGGTCATCAGTCCCCTAGAACTTAGAACTACTTAAACCTAACTAACCTAAGGACAGCACACAACACCCAGTCATCACGAGGCAGAGAAAATCCATGACCCCGCCGGGAATCGAACCCGGGAACCCGGGCGTGGGAAGCGAGAACGCTACCGCACGACCACGAGCTGCAGACTGATGCCTTGCATTCGTTGGCGTTGTATCGCCGTGATTTTCGCTTTATATCTGGACGAGGCTGCCGGGCAACACAGGCCCTAGTATTACTAGGCCCGTGTTGCGCTATTGCTCACTTCAGCCAATAGCTTTTTTGTCGGGCGTAGCTCATGAGGGTGAGGCGTAATTTAGGCCTAGCACACTGAATCTACCACTGGAGAATGCTATCGTAACGACGTCGTTGCCGCTGGAGCTGTTGCCACGTTATGTTCACCTCCTCTTCAAGTTGGGAATCCTGCAGAAGGCTGACATTCAATTTCCAGTAGCCCTTCCCGCGGTATATTTGCTGGCGTTGTAGATTAAGGTAACACTGATACGCACAATGGTCGGAGATGTTGACAGGAGCTATGTCACAGTTCACAGTGTGTCGCTGGAGGGCATCGGACACATAGATCCTATCCAGCCGACTGGCAGAATGACTGGTTACGAAGGTGTACGCTACCCGTTCACCGTGCAGTTGTTGCCATGTATCGTGAAGACGCATGCCATGAATTAAATGTTCAAGTTCGATACATCTGTTCGTATTATGAGTTTGGTCTATGTCGTTAAGCACACAATTGAAGTCACCACCGAGGATGAGATGTGCACAATAAGCGCTAAGAAGAATGGGAACCTCGTTTTTATAAAATTTTGAACGATCTCTCTTATGAGTGCTACCTGAGGGGGCGTACACGTTAACAATCTGCACACCATTCACTCTAAGAGAAATGCCGCGACCACTAGGCAGCCGCTGCACATCCGTAAATGGGATACCGTCTCGCAGAAGTATGGCAGTGCCTACAGCATCCTGGAGATTGATGTTATCAATGAGAACGTAACCGGGCACTTCTAAGACTGTGACTACCTCCTGTAGGAGGGCAATGTCAACGCTGGTACCATACAAGAAATCAGTTAGCGAACGGAGTTTCACCGCACTTTGAATTCTATTGACGTCTAGTGTGGTAACGTTGTAGGTTTAGCTATCGCACACGATGGTTCAGAGGACAATGAGCTCTGAGTGTTGGATCGTCCTTCTCGACGGCTTTGAACAAAAACTCGTCGGGAAAGTCTGGAGTACGAAACGAAATGTCAAAACCAATAACGGGTCAGGGAGTGGAAATGTCGCAGCGCGATGGTCATGCGCGAGAGCAGCTACTGCTGCATCTCCTCGTCCTGCTGCCACCACGGCTCACTGCTGTCGAGGTGCTGCGCGGTGCGCGCGCCGCCCTGCCCGCCACCGCCGGCTGACAAGGGGAGGCCGCCAATTGTGAAATTCAGATTCGATTCATACTGCGCATAATAAAAGCTCATGGCCAGAGGTGTAATGTGGCAAAGCACCAAGATGCACTTCTCAGCCGTTGTCGAGAAATTCGACAGTTAAAAGAAACCGTTGCGGTGAAATACTCTCTTCGATTATTGGTTTTCTACAACGTCGTGGCGAAGCGGTAAGCGCTCGGGTTCGTAATCCGAAGGTCGCCGGATCGAACCTCGCGCCATGCAGCCTTTTTTTTTGTATTTGTTTTTTGTAATTCATATATATATATATATATATATATATATATATATATATATATATATATATATATAACTTTTAATGAATTGCTTATGGATGTTGGTGAAGGGGAATCGCTCTCCAATTGTACCGCCTCCATTTTTCCGTTTGTTTAACAGGGTGTATCAAAGCTCTCCCGTTCGCACTGATTTTCGACGATGTTATAAGTTGCGCTAGGGACCGCATCTATCTTCTTTCGAAGTTAGCAGGCAACTACGCTGTTATGCGGCGGCTCGTTTCGGCCCATTCAACATCTGTCCTTCAAGTGTAACGACCGAGTAAGGGAGCTTATATTTCATAACTGCCACAGCAAATTTGTGTTCGTGGGGTCTCTATTCTAATTCGAACGTTTGACTTACGCTTTCCGTATTCTTTTCGGAATATCGTTTCTACGTCTTCCGTTAACTACACGTGGTTAACATTATGAAGACAATTAATAACATTTGTGAAATACAACTTTGCGGAAAAACCTAATGATGTTGGAAGTCGCCAGTTTTTCCACGACAAACGACTTTCAACAACTTATTATATGCTTAATTGTTGCAACTGATTGCCGGGAAATATATATATATATATATATATATATATATATATATATATATATATATATATATATATATGAATTACAAAAAACAAATACAAAAAAAAGGCTGCATGGCGCGAGGTTCGATCCGGCGACCTTCGGATTACGAACCCGAGCGCTTACCGCTGCGCCACGACGCTGTAGAAAACTAGTAATCGTAGAGAGTATTTCACCGCAACGGTTTCTTTTAACTGTCGATTTTCTCGACAACGGCTGAGAAGTGCATCTTGGTGCTTTGCCACATTACACCTCTGGCCATGAGCTTTTATTATGCGCAGTATGAATCGAATCTGAATTTCACAATTGGCGGCCTCCCCTTGTGAGTCTGTCAACGTGGTCGCGTCCGCCTGGCCACCACGCGGGGCTGCGACTGACGTCACCGAGTTCCTGCGGGAGCGCTGCTGCAGCTGCTCGCTACTCTGTTCGCTCTTCCTCTTAGCCGTTACGGTGCTCAGTTCCCTCTCAGCGCTCAGTAGTGCCTTCAGGTGTTTGGTTTCTTCACGGATGCGTTCTTGCCTCGCGGTTTCCTCGCAGCACACGGAGCAAGAAGATTGAGGTTCAGTCTCGCTGCCACTTTCTGACATGTGTACGGGTCTCAAATCATCCGGCTTTTCCTCTTTGCTACTATTCCCTTTGCTTCTCCTTCGGCGGCCTTTCTTCGTGTCTGCTGCAGTCTCTACCGATAGGGGTGGTTCAGGCAAACTGATCTGCACCCGCTCCTGTATCTCACACGCCTTAGTTTCAGAGGTGGCTGGCGCATCGTTGCTATCCAGCGGTAACTGCCCCGGTGAGGATGACGGTGCCGAATCGACGTCCGTCCTACCGCGAATGTCTTTCGCACTGCATTCCACCTGAACTGGCATCTCCGCCTCGCTAACACGTTTCGGCTGCCGGGGTGGTGGTACAGTCCCCGTGACTACCTCACTCAATAGCGGAACAAGCTTTTCACTACCGTCTGCAGGACGTTCCCGTGGAAGTTGAAATGGACGTCGACGTGTACAGTTCATCCGCAGATGTTCTGTTGAATGGCAGATCGAAGGGGTAGGGGGTTGTCCAATGTAAGTTACCTGTGCACGACAGCCGCCAATGGCAACATACGAAGGTATATGCTTTTTTAAGTCTACACGTACTCTTCGCTACCCGCTGTTAACTTGGTAGCGATATGCACTCGACAATTTTTCATTTGTAACTGACAAAACAGCGCCGTACAGTGACAGAGAACGTGCAATCAGGTCATTAGGACACTCAGGTGGCACATTAAATACCCTGACGGTTCTCACTCCCTATCCCGAAGGCACGATTTGGACATTACTAATACTGCCATCATTATGAAGAAATGGTCTCACACCAGCATGATCCTCAACGAATTTCTCATAAGTGTCACTCGAAATAAATTTGATAAATAACGAGTACTGCACAAAGTCCAACTGGAACGTGTCGACTATATCTTCAGGCAATTTCAGATCCTCAAAGATCCACTCATGAATTTCAAAAGCCGTAGGTCGCAAGGCAGCGCGATCGAAAACACACTGAACGCTGTTCGCTCTGTTAATTGTCGACATCTTACTTACAACAGTTATACAGAAACAAACGTTAACTGCGCTCGCACACGCTGCTCAGCTCTCCCCCTCAGCACTGCTCGCGACGTAAACACTGGCCCGCGCTACCGCCCGTCACCGCGCGATGTGCGCTGGCCGAGTGCCTGAACACGACTGTAGAGCTGGCGAAGAGGTATGTGTCTTAGCTTCGTCTTACGAGGCCAATGGTTGCTAGAACTCGTAAACCACTATTTAAAAGGACGAGGTTAGTTGCGATTTCCACGTGCAACGACTTTCCTGGGCTGAAAACCGTAAATTTACAATCTTTTATTACACCTCAAGCGATAATAATTCAGATTATTCAATGGAAATGAGAGGTAAAATCAAGTGAACTTTGAGGCTTATTTCCGTGCACACCAGGAAGTAAATCGTCGGTCACAGAGTTGCCAAACATACCTTGCCTTGTTGCCAAATCTCAGTTACAGTACCAGCAGGAAGAAGAGGAACCGATGTGATTCTACAGCGAACTGGGACGTGAGCATAGCTGGCGTCTCCAAGTCGCGGCTGCTACGGCCTGGAATACGTAATGCGTCTGATTCACATTTCTGTAACTAGGTTTAGGGACTGGAGCGTAGTTACTAATAATACTCTGAACTGACTGAAAACTAAGCATCATAAATCACTAACTCTCATAGTTGTTCTTATATTTCTTCCGGAAGTGCACTCAAAACTAAGAACTCATTCATAGAAATGAGAGAGAGAGAGAGAGTAAAAAATTGTTGCAAAGAAATTGAATCATGGTATGTAAAGAAATCTTTCATTAAAATAACACGTTCAATATCATTACGAAATGTCGTATTCATAATCCATGGAACAAGAATTAATCTAATGCCATCTAATCTAATCATGTCATATTGACAAATAGCAATGAAGAGTCATGAATTACCGAAACTTTTGTCAATTCCAGTAACCAAATCTAAATTGACAATAAAAGACGGCCGGCCGGAGTGGCCGAGCGGTTCTAGGCTATACAGCCTGGAACCGCGCGACCGCTATGGTCGCAGGTTCGAATCCTGCCTCGGGCATGGATATGTGTGATGTCATTAGCTTAGTTAGGTTTAAGTAGTTCTAAGTTCTAGGGGACTGATGACCACAGAAGTTAAGTCCCATAGTGCTCAGAGCCATTTGAACCAATAAAAGACGACAATTTTTGTAATAAGCTGGGACTCCTATCAAGACCCTTTCGTCCCTGTTAACTAACTACGAAAGATGTCTGATATACCTTCATTCTGACGTAACAGAGTGTGCATGCATTTAAAGATGAAGTGCATGATGTGGAGTTCTGTGACGGAAATACGAACCCAACACATAGTCGGATTGTTAACTTAGTAAAATTAAATGTTACGTATCGGTTTTTCTTACCAGCTGCTAGGTGTTTGAATCTAAAATAAGGATACAAACTTTCGTGCGTAAGCGACAATCGAACTGCACACCTACCGTGCATCCACGAATATAGCTTAAGTATCATCTGCTTACTCACCAACAGTAAGATGTGGGCGTGTTTGACCAGAAATAACGGCACCTAGTGCGAATGTTGTCGACACATGAACAGACATTAAAAATGCACGTTAATTTTCACTAGCAGGCCGGTAAGCACGTGATAGGGCTTGAAACGATATTATGAATATTTTTGTACTGGATCAGGATTCGACCCACATACTTACCTTTGGAGGAGGCCTAGAGAAGATTGCAGTCTTGGGAAAAGGAACGAAATGATTGAACTATACTGTTCCGAGGAACGTGATGTTTAATGAGGATTCTGGATTATAACGTCTTTCTCTTGAGGTTACCAGAGGTAAAGCAAATCTGTTTGTGCCTGTTAAAAGTAAATGCTTGAACGCACGCATTGCACCTGTGATAGTTCGTTCCACCAGACCATTGTGGCCACATTTCCCAGTTTCAGGAGTGTGCTGTAACGGATGATGTGCTTAGCTCACAAAATTAGTCACGTTGGAAAAAATGCGAGCCTATTCAATGGTTAAGTAGAAGCAAGCTTCTGACGCGGAGATTATGCTATTCTTATGTCAGGAGGATGTAAAGACTCGTCTAGGCATCATAGGCTAGCTATTTTGAAATTTTCACAAATTCATCAAATTTCGTAGTTCGAGAAAATCCACTGTGAAGTTACCGGATAATTCGAGTATTACCGTCATTATTACTATCATTTTCTTCATATCGCTGCTGGAATACGTGTGCTTGAAGATCATTTAATGCCTTTTGGTCAATATAGAAGTAGTATCCCAAGAACAGGTTCTTTCCCTGTCTGCGGAATCCTTTTCATGTTAATATCAAACATCAGCAATTACTAGAAGATTAAATTAAAACTAAAGTAATTGATGAAGACGTTACTTGATAACAAAAACGCACTGACTTTCTTCATTTACTTGCGCCTACAAATGGCTATCGAGTACTGCCAAACCAAAAGGCAAGAGATCTTACTGCCTTCCGAATTCGTCGCTGTCAGTTGTTCCATATGATTTGGTCGACATGACCTGTTTCAAGTTGTGTATGACAGACAATGTTTTAGAAAATCAATTGTTTTCCTTTGCAATAGACAGAAAGGGATTCATTCTAAGCTATCCAAGTACAAAATTTTCTCAATATTAGTTCAAATTTAATATTCGCTTCTATAATGTAGGAAAGTATTTCACAGTTGCAAAACTCGCATCCATCTCATTGACCTTACACTTAGACGCTGACCATAAATTCTAGCTCAGCGTGACACCGGTTTAAGTAACCTAAAGTAGCGGAGACTGTTTGTCAGTGCTCTCTCTCTCACTGGAAAATACGCAATTCACTCATTTTGCTCCATAAGTACACTGTAACAGTAATTTCTGTGTGTATACAAAGAATACAGGTTGTAGAATTTAGTGGTGCTTTCTCTTCCACTTATATATATATATATATATATATATATATATATATATATATATATATATATATATATATATATATATATATACCGAGCGGGGTGGCGCAGTGGTTAGCACACTGGACTCGCATTCGGGAGGACGACGGTTCAATCCCGTCTCCAGCCATCCTGATTTAGGTTTTCCGTGATTTCCCTAAATCGTTTCAGGCAAATGCCGGGATGGGTCCTTTGAAAGGGCACGGCCGATTTCCTTCCCACTCCTTCCCTACCGCGAGCTTGCGCTCCGTCTCTAATGACCTCGTTGTCGACGGGACGTTAAACACTAACCACAACCACCACAATATATATATATATATATATATATATATATATATATATATATATGCCTGACCTAAACGGGCCCTTTATCATTACACTCCCTGGCCAGTGCAACATCATGTCGACAACAGTAACGTGCTTATACTGACAACCTGTCTGTTCGTTTTACCTGATTTTGTAATCATTTAAATAAAAAAACAACATGAGCTTCCAGTTAGCGACATTTGATCCCACTTTTCCTTCCGTGAAATTTGTCAGTAAGCTTTTTGCTTTACAACCAGCGAAATGCGGCAGAGTAACGCAGGTAAACGATTCACAAACCACGATTTAGTGCCGTTAAGACGGTTTCCTTAAACATTGTCGTAGCTGAAGGAAAAATTTTACTTTCTTCTTAAAATCGTCTTAAGCAGCATTTAATCACAGATATCTCAAATAGGAAAAAGCTCATTATCCATGGTACGAGGGTTGTAAAACAAACTTCTAACAGTTTGGGGAAGAGGATTTGGTGGTCTGTTGGGCTGATGATAGATTCATATACCTACGGTCTGGGTTCGATCCCGACTTCTGTCAATGATTTTATATATATGGAGAGACAGATTCCATTCTCTTCTGGCTACACGAAGTAAAAGAAGATATAATGGCACTGTGGTCTGAAATTCACATTAAAAATGATATTCCTTCTCCACCAAGTAGACTTTAGTTTGAACCACAATAAAGTCTGGAGTGGTGACATGTAGAAACTCTATCACCAGTAACCTTTCTTATACTAGTTATTTATTTCTAGTGACGAAACAAACGTTATGTAAGGTCATAGGACACTTATTCCATCTTTTATTTGAGCTTCTGTATGTCGATAAAATTGGTTCTGAACTGGGAATGCAACTCAGACTGCCCTTAACGCGGAATTTGATCCCTTCGTGACAATACAGCCCGGCTACAATTTATTGTTATATCAAAAAAACTGCAGATTCCTCAACATCTCCACATGTTGCGCGTGAGTGGGTTCGAAATCCGGTCCAGCACTAAAGATTTCATTATGTATTATCAAGATCTAGCATGAGAGCACCTATATGCTGGTGGATAATAATTTTGAAGTTTAATGTATTTTCATTCGTTGTCAACACTAACAATATTTGACGTTTTTGACTCCCAGTGAGACGCAGAACTATTTGCGAGATCACTCTACAGGTAAGTTCAAGATGTTATTCCGAGCTGCTGGTGGAGAAAAATTCAGTAGCTGACGTCTCTTTGTGTGTAGTCAACAACGATATCTGTGGGGCTCTATTCCCAGTCAGCACTGAACTCTTCGTCATATTATTTCTAGTTCAAACATGCTCACATGTCGCTGCTGTTGCAACAAACCCATATTTAACGTTCGTTTTCTCTAGAATATAACAGCGATAAGTGCCGGGTTGGAGTCCTGGGAAGGAAAAAAATTAATGTTTCGTCTCGTCATTTCAGTTAAAACATCTTGAGTTATTACGATACAGAGCAGTGTTTTCTAGTGGTGACTTGTTGGAACCGTATTCAATAGTCAAACGACTGTACCAAGGAGCGATTAGAGGATCTGGTAGACAGCTGCGTTATGAGGGTTGTATGCGAATCAGGCGAAATGCAATTCAGGTTGTTCGGATACTTTTGAGCACTACTGTACATACCCTCATGTATGTAGCATAAAGTCATATAAGCGATTTTCGTCGTGTGCCCTCAGAGATTTTTTTTAAAGCCGTTAGTCTTCACTGATGGATCTTATTTTTCCTATCTCTACAATTTTTGTGAGCCGATGAAATAGGCATCTGCATCGGATATCCCATCCATCAACTTAAAAGCTGAAAACTCTTACACACAAGAAACCAGGATCCGAGTAAAACATGAAGCTTCATTCCATCAACATCATTATGCTACTTTTCCTAGTCACACAAGGATTCTACACTTCAATGGTATAAAAAAAATTCGTTACAGACTGAAGACGAGTAATACGACGGTGATTCGGAAAGCAAGGAAATGGAAGCCACAGTGATAATCCGATGAAGTTTGGCACAGGCGTGTTGGGCAGTGTCTCTAGTATGCCCGTTGATCGCGTTACATCGTTCTTTCTCGTTCTGAGCACAAAGGGAGCACATAAAGATACCTAGAACAATAGTGTCTCCCGACAAATGCGAGGAGCTGGTGAGAAATTTCGACTGAAGCTATGCAGCCAACATTACATAACTGCCGTGCGTTTTATCTTCTAGACAATTCTCAGCCGCATTCTATAGGGGCAATGAAGATGCTATCATTTTCAATTGGAAGTGTTTGATTACCCACAATACTGCCCGTAATTGTCTCCCTCTGAGTTTCATCTCTGGTCACATGAACCGCTGGTTATGAAGACAACATTTTGCCACAGATGTTGAGCTGTAGGCCAGCGTAGAGAATTGGTGGAAAGCCCTGGCGGCTGCCTCTATAACGAGGGTATTGGAAAGCTGGTACAACGCTACCACAAACGTCTAAGTAGGATCGACGACTATGGAGATAGTAGCTGGAAGTTGTAGCTAACTGTTGCAAAAACAAAACAGTTTTGATTTTCAGTGAGTTTTCTATTTCGCGACCTATTGTTCCTTACTTTCCGAATAGCCCTCGTATGTGGTACGTGATCTCCACACGTTGATCAACCATAGATGTAGACATTGACAGGTGCGCATTTTTTGCCAATTTGTAAGTAACAGATAGATTACCATTTCTTTATTTTAAAATGAATTAAATATCGGCTCCCTAAATTTTTATTACTTGTTCTCATACGCATTTGTAAATTAAAAAGTGATAGTATACATAATTGGAAATGTTACGTATCGAACGATGTATCGATAGAGGTGGTGCTGTGGTTAGCACATTGGACTCGTATTGGGGAGGACGACGGTTCAAATCCGCGTTTCGTCAACCAGATTTAGGTTTTCTGTGATTTACCTTTGTCGCTTCAGACAAATGCCTTGACGGTTCCTTTGCAAAATGCACGGGAAATTTCCTTCCCCATCCTTTCCTATTCCGAGCTTGCGCTCCGTCGCTAATGACGTAGCCGTCAACGGAACGTTAAACGTTAATCATACTTTCTTCGAATGAGATGAAACTTAGCCACGCAGTTGAATTTAGGAACTAGCATTATAAGACATGGGAATACAGCACCAGGAGATACAATTACGTCTCAAGAAGGAAAGCATTTGATACGTACAGAGAGACATGTGAGTTTAGCAAAGAATAAGTAAGTTCGATGATCTTCAGATCATGCACTGAATTATTTGCTGGTTATATTATTCGCGCACGTGGACATCCGAGGAGAATTCAAGGCCTTGCTGTTACACACGGAATTCGCCAGCTAAATCGTACCATGTGCGCCACTCAACACATAGCCATTGCTGCCATTAGTCTTCTGATCAGTTTAATGCGGCCCTCCTCGAACCACGAATTCCTCTCCTGTACCATTTGCAACCTATGTCCTCAGTTATTTATTCAATGTATTCCAATCTCCATGCCTGTACAGTATGTACCCTTTACAGCCGCATCCAGTACCATGGGAGTCATTCTCTTATGTCTTAACAAATGTCCTATCATCCTGTCCCTTCTTCTTGTGAGTGTTTTCCGTATATTCCTTTCCTCTACGATTCTTCGGAGAGCCTCCTAATTCCTTATCTTATCATTCCACTTAATTTTCAACATTCTTCTGTAGCACCACGTCTCAAATCTTTAGATTCTCTTCTATTCCTGTTTTCCCACAGTCGTCTCACTACTTACAATGATGTGTTCCAAACGTACATTCTCAGAAATTTCTTCCTCAAATCAGTGCCTCTGCTAGATACTAGTAGACTACTCCTGGCCACGAATACTCCTTTGCCAGTGCTAGTCCTCTTTTGATGTCCTCTTTGCTCCGTCCGTTGTAGGTTATTTTACTGTGACGGTAGTAGAATTCCTTAACTTCGTCAACTTCGTAAACCCCAGTTGCGATGTTAAGTTTTTAGCTGTTCTCATTTCTGCTACTTCTCATTACTTTCCTCTTTCTTCAATTTATTCTCAGTCCGTATTCAGTATTCATTAGGATTCATTCCATTCAACACATTTTGTAACTCTTCTTCACTTTGTCCGAAGACAGCAATGATATCAGCGAGTATTACTACTGATATTCTTTCACCCTGAAGCTTAATCCTACTCTGGAACCCTTCTTTTTTATTTCCCTCACTGCTTCTTCGAAGGGTCTTCCACCCTTTCGAAATAGTGGATTTCGTTCTTGGTTTTCTAGTCTTGCTCCGTCTTGGTTCTTGTAAATACTCGTATTGTATATTACCGTCTTTCTCCTTAGCTTATCCATAATTTTCTCAAAATTTCGAACATCTTGCACCATTTGACGTAGTCGAAACGCTTTTCCCAGCTCGAAAAATCCTATTAACGTGTCTCGATTTTTTTTTCAATCTTACTTCCATTATCAGCAGCAAGTCAGAACTGCCTCTGTCGTGCCAGTACCTTTCTTAAAGCCTAATTGATAGTCATCTAACATCTCCTCATTCTTTTCCATTCTTTTATATATTATTCTTGTCAATAACTTGATGCATGAGGTTTTAAGCCGACTGTGAGGTGATTCTGGTACGTGTGGGCTCTTGCTATCTTAGGAATTGTGTGGATATTGGTTTTTCAGATATCTGATCGCATATCGCCGGTCTTACACATTTACAAGCCATAGTGAAAGTTCGGTTTGCTATAATTTCTCACAATACTTTTAGAAACTACAATGGAACGTTATCCATCCCTTTTGCCTTATTTGATTTTAAGTCTTCCGAACCTCTTTTAAATTCTGATTGTAATAATGGATCACCTACCTCTTCCTTCTCGACTACTATTTCTCCTTCTATCACGTCATGAGACAAGTCTTCCCCCTCGTAGAGGCCTTTAATGTACTCTTCTCACACACCTGTTGACAGCTGCGCATTTTTTGCCAATTTGTAAGTAACAGATAGATTACCATTACTTTATTTTAAAATGAATTAAATATCGGCTCCCAAAATTTTTATTACTTGTTCTCATAAGCATTTGTAAATTAAAAAGTGATAGCATACATAATTTGAAATGTTACGTATCGAACGAGGTATCGAGAGAGGTGGTGCTGTGGTTAGCACATTGGACTCGTATTGGGGAGGACGACGTTTCAAATCCGCGTTCTGGATTTGGAGTTATAGTCGGCGCACGAGCGATGGGACACACCATCACCGAGGTAGGGATGAGGTGGGGATTTTCCCATAAGACCATTTCATGACTGTACCGTGAACATCGCTCATTCGGTAAAACATCAAACCTCTAACCGGAAAGAGATCCTACAAGAACGGGACCACCGATTACTGAAGAGAATCTTACAACGTTAATGCTTTTAAGGGGAGTTGGAACGCCCTGTTCCGACAATGTTAAATTTAGTGACTTGACTTTCCTGTATTCCAGGAAACACTGTAGCCTTTGACATGAAACTTTCACAGGACATCATAATGATTGTTATGAGCCTACTGAACTACTGTAATTGCACTTCAGCCACTGCTTTCGGAAACACAATTTTTAATTACACAGTTAAAATTTTGTGTACATTTTGTACGTTAGCCTAAATAATTTCAGTTATACATAGGATTATGTTCTTCTTTTAGTTCAGTAGACTCCGAATATGCATATTATTACTCCCTGAAAATTTGAATGCTCTAATCGAAGTGGTTTCTGAGATTTACAGAAAAATGCAACAGAAATTGTAAATTTTCAAGAACGGCTTCTAAAGTAACTCACTTAATATATGTTTAAATTTTTATTTTTAGTTACTCAGAAGGACCCTGCACAGTATTGTATATTATCCTCTTGATCTTTTTCCAAGTTTTTTCTCCTGTTCTTATTTCTGGACTCCTTAGTGGCCAGCTGTGCTGCATACTCTGCTTTATCAATGCTAACCTTGTCCATCCGTTCAAGTTCTCTGATGCACTTTACTCCAAAATTAATTCCCATATGCTGTAGCACTTTCGCCCTACCAATGTTGCCATCATTAAAAGCAATAACAGCATCACTGGCTCCCCACTTAAATGTTTTCGTTCCAGCAAAAACCTTTTTTGGTAAGCGAGTCCATATAATTTTATTGAACGACTCATTGGGATTTTGAGTCTGGCCATGCAGACACTTCTTCAATAATTCAGGATTTACCAGGTCTCTGTAAATAGGTTTTATGATATCAACGACTGCTGCTGGGATGGAATGCTGATGGCTGTGTGAACTGTTTGAGTAATGGGTGTTGTGCTAATTGCACCAAGAATCAGGTCCAGAAGGGCAAAGGTGGTGTACTGGATTTTCGTCAGTTGACAGTGTGTGAAGAAGGTAGCCCATACTGCCTGCTTCATTTTCAACAAATCCTCAGTATTATTTCTAATAGCCATCCCGTAATAGTGATGTAGTTCATCAATCATTCTGTCAGTCAGCCTGCCTCTTATGGTTTTACCATCAGTAAGTTTCTTGTCTCTGAAACTTCGTTTCAACTTCCTAAATCTGGTGCCCATCCTCTTCTACGCATGTCCAACACATTCCAGTTTTGTGATAATCTTCTCACCACAAGGCTGAGCGGCTACTACACTGTTATATGCTTTTGAGTCTCCATCACCTAAGAACTTAGTTTAACACTTCCCTTTCGTTCACAGATCGACTAAAAATTTGAACAGCTGCAGAGGCCTCCATACCATCACTTGTTCCTTCATCATTTCTATCACAGATATGCCCTTCTTCATTCCCTGATTTACACTTATAACAATGTTTGGTTAAAATCTGGAAATCTATTACCTTTCAAGGATCCACACTGTTCACCATAGCAACAGACTTCTTAGAACTGTAGCTGTGCTTCTGCCAAGTGCCATCAAAAGCTACTCGTATGTCAGTCATACCATCACTTACTTCAACAGCTTCGTTTGCACCACTCTTCATTGACTCACATGCAACAGATTCCACAGCAGCTCTAATAAATCGTGCATACTTGTCGATTTTACTAGATGGGAGTGGCGTATTCATCACAGCACACATTGTTTCTGCTGCAGTGTGTCCTTTGCCAGTATCTCTCAATCTATAAAACCATCCAACATTTACTTCTAAATAATTATCCATAGACTTATCAGACTTTCAAAATGAATGAGTATGTTTACAAATGGCACAAAAATCACGATAAGTTTCCTGGTTAGTCCATTTGATACCTTTCTGTCTGCATGTAAACTGACTGTCCCTCCACATATTTTACAACACACACATTCACCTAACACCCTTCTTAGGATGTGTAAATCTATCAGAATATAACCTAACCTACCATTTACATCACTTTCGTTTTGAGTAAACTGTGTATCACGACGTTTTATTTTAATCTTCGAAGCACTAATTGGAGATTCTCTAGATACTGACGAGTTTGCCTGCATTTCATTGTCTGTAACTTCACGCGTCACATGTTGAACACAATGTCTCCCTTTATTCGAAAATCAATTACCGTGAAATCCACATTTCTTAAAAACACTTCGTTTTGTCGTCATGCTTTACTTTTTGGGAAATTTACCAATCTATTCGTCACTTTTCCTCGGATAAACGTTAGTACTTCGACATACAATGCGCGTTTACATTTTGAAAGAATACGATACTGTTTTTGACAATGCTACTAATACGACACGTAATTTAACCTTTATAACACAGTAAACCACGGCTCCTATATAAAAAATTACCGATTATATTAGATCTTAAAGTAACACACATAAAAACTGTAACATTTTCAACCGGTGTAGATTATATTAAAAAAAATAATAATAAAATACTTCTCATGTGAGTTTATAAGTGATATACATATCATTTGATTCAGAAAATTGCAAATTTTATAACGAGTTAAAAATCCGAAAATGTGAAAAAAAAATTCCGTTCTAAGTCCCCTTAATTTCACCGGAGGTTCTTTTGTCTTTACTATACGCTGCGTCCGTTCTTCTGACAGTCAATTCGTCTTTCGAAAGATATAAGCACCATTCGACTGTGCGATATGCGTTATTATATTTTAACGATGAGTTACGTTCCACATAAGTAAGATAGTTTTCGACATTTGTAACACTTGATAACGGCCTAAGGCTTGAAATGTGGATCGGGTAGTAAAGCATATCATACAGTAAAATGTCGGTTATGTGTCTCCGTAACTTCTATATGACTGCGGCCCCGCAAGAAGAAATAATCATCAATTTCTTTTTCTATTTATTCACATACTCAATGCAGCCATTTTGTTGTAGCTTCCATACACTTCCTATCTGTACAGCACTCACACTTGTATTTCTGCATTCCTGTATTTCTCTGAACATTATTTTAATTCTCTCTGTAGTCGATGAGCTGAAGTGTCACTTTTGCTTATTTATTTATTTGTTATTTGTGCTGCAGATCATACATTTGGTACAGTTAAGCACATCGTGATATAGGACAAGTCGATTAAAAGTTATGGAAGGACTATGTGTGATGAGAAATGATGTGCTGGTACATACGTCACACAGCAGAAAACATGAAAGAGATATGGAGAAAAATATATAACTATAAAATACAATACTTTCAATTATCTTACTAAGTAGAAAACCACACACTGAAGCGCCCAAGAAATTAATAGGCATACGTATTCAAATGTAAACAGGCAGAATACGGCGTTGGGGTCGGCAACGCCCGTATAATAAGACGAGTGTCTGCCGCAGTTGCTAGATCGGTTACTGCTGCTACCATGGCAGGTTATCAAGATTTAAGTGAGTCTGAAGCTGGTGTTATAGTCGGCGCACGAGCGATGGGACACACCGAGGTAGCGATGAGGTGGCGATTTTCCCATACGACCATTTCATGACTGTACCCTGAACATCGCTAATTCGGTAAAACATCAAACCTCTAACCGGAAAGAGATCCTACAAGAACGGGACCACCGATTACTGAAGAGAATCTTACAACGTGACAAAAGTGCAATCCTTCAGAAAATTGATGCAGATTTCCATGCTGGGCATTCAGCAAGTGTCAGCATGCGAACCATTCAAAGAAACATCATCAATATGGGCTTTCGGAGGTGAAGGCCCACTCGTGTGTCCTTGATTACTGCACGACACAAAGCCTTACGCCTCGCCTCGGCCCGTCAGCACCGCCATTGGGCTGTTGATGACTGGAAAGATCTTGTTTGGTTGGACGAGTCTCGTTTCAAATTATATCGAGTGGACGGACGTGTACGGGTAAGGAGACAGCCTCATGAATCCGTCGACCCTGCATTCAGCAGGGAACTGTTCAAACCTGTGGAGGCTCTGTAATGGAGTATTACTAACTGATATTTATTGAAGAACTCTCCCGTTCCTTCTAACAAGCTCATATTCTTCCGTAACCATTTCTTCTTCTCCCTGCCCTACAATTGCATTCCAATCTCCCACGACTATTAGATTTTCATTTCCCTTTACGTACTGAATTACCCGTTCAGTGTCCACATATACATTCTCTATATTTCCGTTTCACTTCACTGACCCTCAGTATATCCAAACTGAACTTCTGAATTTCCCTTTTCAGATTTTCTAGCTTACCTACCACGTTCGGACCTGCAATATTCCACGCACCAGTTCATAGAACGTTATCGTTTGGTTGACTTCTTAATCTTTATCTCATGGTCACCTCCCCCTTGTCAGTCTCCACACGGATATCCGAATGAGGGGCTAGTTTGGAATCTTTAGCCAATGGTGAAGTCACCATGACGCTTTCTTCAATTACAGGACAAATTTCTTGTGGATATTGTTATCCTCATCCTCATGCCGTTGAAAATCGCTGATATTTCCTCCTTTCGGGGCAGTTTCCAATCCAAATGATAGGAGAGTACCCTGAACCCCTCTCCGTTTCTCCGTCGTCTTTGACAAAGCCATTGGCAGAACGAGGGTGACTTGTTTTGCCAGAAGTCATCGACTGACATTGCTGACGATTTTTGGTCAAAATTTAAGCAGTGACGACTTTCGAATCCAGGACTGAAGATGTTTTGATTAGTATCAAAGACAATATCTCTAGACCACGGGTATTTCAGTAGATAACGGTTAAAGTTGGAGACGGTGAAATACAAAACTGGTTACATAAAGTCTGTGGGCGCTGCAACTCTTCTATGCCACCAGAAGGAGGCAGGTAAGACATGAGAAACTGTAAACCTATTACGAATCTTCTGATTAATGTATCAAAATTATCATCAACCGCTTAGAAGAGAGATTGGGTTATAATTGGAAATAAAGAGATTTTGAAATTGTGTTTCATTTATCGATGTATCAGGGACGAACAAATTTTAAGAAACATCTGGTTCAGTTTCAATAAAATCTGCACAGAAAACCATAGAGAAACAAGACTTTTCCTCAACATAACTCAGTATACTAAATAACTTGAAATTCACTGTTATAACAGAGGTAGTGGCGAAGGACATACGTTGCCATATGTAATTTTACCTATGTTCAAAACAGGCTTATGTCTGTTGAAGTAATTTTATTGGTCTTGACGCAGCCGCTGGGCTAAGGCAGTTTTTATTTATTAGTGTGTATGACTTCTGAAGAAGGCTATATTATTATAGCAGAAACTATGGTCAAGGTTTAGAAACAAACAGAATTTAGTGCAACTGTGGGCTGTTTTCCATTCGAAACAGTATTTTACTGGATTCCGACATATAAGAAAAAAAAAAAAAAAACAGAGACGTCAGGCTAATGGAAGGTAGCTGGAGGCCGCAATGGATTGGAAGTCTGAGGAGGAAGAGACGGATGTGAAATGGCTGATGAAGCTGATGACAGCAAATTATCTATTGTCTATTGACGCAGCTTGAGCTGAGGGTATTTATTTAATGAACATTGGGTGGCTGATTAAATGCTTCTGATACTTTGTCGATCTCTGAAGCGTCTAGTCACTCGTCATCAGATTTCAGGAATCGCTAACCCCCTCAATTGCTGAATTACTTAGTACATAATTTATGTCACTTCCTAAGCTTGAAAACTGAGAATAGTTACACGCAACTCAAACTATTCGCGTAGACTGACAATGTACTTACAAGTACTTAATATGAATACGAAAATCATACGTAGGCAGTATAAAATAATGAAGTTAAAAAATAAACTTTCGATGCAAGTGAACTCTGTAATTTGTAGAAATATTGTCAGTAAGGCTACTCAGGAACAACTATAAGATTATTTTACTTCCTTGGAGATCCACAGCGTCTAAGCGTTTGACAAAGGAAAACATTGTTCGTTAGAGGTTCTATTGTGTTTTATTAAAATCGTGCTATTAGCTAGTAGCGTGATATTAATAAAGTAAATTACAGCCTACAACAGACAGTGTTTTCTTTTATCAAATTATCGAAATGTCAACATGTTCAGAAATTGCTAGTCCAGAAATACTAACTACTGTGGATGAAGTAGTACAAATCTCTTGCATCCCTTAGTGACGGAGGACGCTCTTATTTCGCCTCCTGTTGTGGGTGATAGATTAATCAGTGATTCGAACATTTCATTTCTTATTGAGATGTGTTAAACTTCATACTGACATAACAAGTCGCTTGTCAGTATACTCAGCTTCCTTCTTGAAGCTGAATCGTACTCGGATTTCAAAAGAAACGGTGTTATTGTTTCGCAGAAGACCAAGCTGTCACTACACCGTGTTTAACAAAACCGTATTTCTTCTTTTATGCACTTATAGTTTCCCCACTGCAGCTGTCGATCCCCTCGTTAGCTCAGTAATTCATGTATCACTGCTGTGAGGAGGACCCGGGTTCTGTTCCCGGTACAGCAAGGGTTTTGTCCTTGGTGGCAGGCCTGGGGCGGTGTGTATTCAGCCTCGTGGTGACAGCTAATGAGCTAGTTGATCGAAAAGTAGCAGCTCCATAGTCTGGGAACGTGCCTACGGACAGGTGAGTTGTGTCGTCTCCCACCCTACGTCCGTCCATCCGGCATTTGAATGACGTTTCTGAGGATGACACGGCGGTCGGTCGGCTCTCAATGGCCTTACAGGGATTACGCTTACTCGTTTATCGCTTTCACAAGCTGTTTCACAATTCATATTACACACTTCTAGAGGCTGTGGACGGGACTTACCGAATCACGTTCTGTAAAGGAACACATGTCCAGAAACGTCATCCAACATGCGCTGGTGCTACAGACCGTCAAGAAACAAAAATTTAATTATAAACACCATGGATATGTGTACCAGCCTACGTGAATGGCAGCTGTCTGCAGCAGATTCTGGAGCACGGAAAAAGCCTGGCGACTAAACAGACTGATCATTTAGATTAAATAACGTTTCTGTACTCATTTATCGGTTTCATGAGGTCATGCTCACGCAAAGATGGCTTTCATTTTTACTCATACCATCTATGTAACTATTGAGTATTTAATCTAAGCGCAGGAAAATATCTCATTCTAGTTTTAGTACTTCAGAAGAAGCACTCCGTCTTCAGGCCACTGGTGGCCTACCGGGACCATCCGACCGCCGTGTCATCCTCATGGAGGATGCGGATATGAGGGGCGGGGGTCAGTACACCGCTCTCCCGGCCGTTATGATGTGATGGTATTCTTGACCGAAGCCGCTACTATTCGGTCGAGTAGCTCCTTAATTGGCATCACGAGGCTGAGTGCACCCCGAAATATGGCAACTGCGCAAGGCAGCCTGGATGGTCACCCATCCAAGTGCCGACCACGCCCAACAGCGCTTAACTTCGGTGATCTCACGGGAACCGGTGTTTCCACTGCGGCAAGGCCGTTCCTTTATTACTTCATAGCTCAGTATAAACATTTCTTGAATTCAGCACCTATGTACAACAACGACGTGCGTGAGTGTGTTTGTGTGTGCGTGTGTGTGTGTGAGAGAGAGAGAGAGAGAGAGAGAGAGAGAGAGAGAGAGAGGGGGGGGGAGGGGGGGAGGAGATTTTAATTGATAGAAGACGGCATTGAGCGAGGGGAAAATACTTGCCTATATACCTTTGTACACCACTTGGTTTCTTTTATTTATTCTCATGATCCTTACGCCAGGTATTCGATATCGGCAGCTCAACTGTCACACGGAGTTTCTCTAACACTGAATCTCTAAACCTGCTCGTTTGTCAGCATCGCCGCCATTCTTCCAAAGATTCCCGTTATGATTTTCCAGTTGCTTCTGTTCCATTTTGTTATGAGCTGTATTGACGTGCTACGATCACACCGGCGTGCCTCTGAGTTCGTTTCGCTTCTGCTGTACTGTCAGCTTGATGAAGAAGCGAACCGCTGGACCACGATCTACAATTATCGGTCCTAGCGTCTTGTAAGGGAGCTCCTTTACAGATGCAGATCAGTTTCGCAAAACCTCCACAGAATATATAAGTCTACCATCTGTCTTCACTACTTCAGCTTACGCTTGTCCTTCCCGTTCAAATCGCTTCATAGTATTAACCAGTATTGTGTCCGTATAATTACTTTTAGAAGTTGTACTCCATACTGCAACACTCAGTCGGTTTTTAAGTTCCACATCAGGCTAATCATTTGAAATTAGTGAGGAGCACGTAAATTAGTGTAATACCATATGAGTATCCTCAGTTCAAGTTCTCTAGACACCGACACTTAAATACTTTGTTCGTTGTTGATAATTAAACACAAGTTATTTAAGCGCATTTAGGGCGAAAGAAGGAGGTATAGTTGAGAAGATGGTTGCGCACAGCTAACCGTTCAATACTAGAGGGCGCGAGCTACAAACACCGAGTCCGGGTATGGATGTAAGAACCCGCTGGGCGGCAACAGGCGAGTGTCACGCTCGGCTTGTGCCGCACTGAAGCCCGCCCTCTGTGTCTGGGCGGTGCTGAAGCACAGCAGCTCTGTAATTGGCATCGGGGATCACGGCTGGGAGACCCCTGTCTAAATGGAAATGGGACAGCAGTGTCCTAAACAAGGGCCGCAGCCGACGACGAGCACAGCTGCGGCGAGAAACAGCGGAGACAGTCCATTCTCCGTCTCTCCATTTCCTTCACCCCCAATTCCCAGACGCACAGTGCTGCAGACGTAAATTCCTTACCTCTTTCCCAGGCTGTGTTTTCAGCACCCACCGCAGATATCAAAGGTCAATAAATCCTGCCTCTACCACCAAAATTTGATACATGCGATTTATTTATTTATGCAAACCTATTAGATTTGTAATACAATAATTGCCGCGCAGGGTAGCCGCTCGGTCTGAGGCGCCTTACCCAGGTTCGGGCGGCTCCCCACGTCAGAGGTTCGAGTTCAAATGGTTCAAATGGCTCTGAGCACTATGGGACTTAACATCTGTGGTCATCAGTCCCCTAGAACTTAGAACTACTTAAACCTAACTTACCTAAGGACATCACACACATCCATGCCCGGGGCAGGATTCGAACCTGCGACCGTAGCGGTCACGCGGTTCCAGACTGAAGCGCCTAGAACCGCACGGCCACAGGGGCCAGCGAGGTTCGAGTCCTCCCCTTGGCATGAGAGTGTGTTTTGCCCTTAGCGTAAGTTAGTTTAAGTTAGATTGAGTAGTGTGCAAGCTTGAGTCCTCCCTCGGACATGGGTGTATGTGTTGTCGTTAGCGTAAGTTAGTTTAAGTTAGGTTAAGTAGTGCGTAAGATTAGGGACCAATGACGTCAGCAGTTTGGTCCCATATGAACTTACCGCAATTTATAATTTAATACACTGGTTCTATAAAATTTTAACCTGTCAGTTGGCTGAATGAGCATGTAAATTGTATCTACATGTAGTTCCCATCGTATCTTTCTGACAAAGAAGCGAAGCGCCAGGAAAGGAATGAAGAAACGAAATGAAACTTCGTGCATGGAGATGGTATGCGACGTTATTTCACTGAGTGGAATATCGAGTCACCTTTATAGAGAACTTGACGGTACGAGTCCCCTTAACAACACAAGATTGGAGTCTCTCTGGTTTGGATACATGCGATGATTGGCAGGGTGTCATACTCAGAGTACGCGAAGGAACTTGCCCCCTTCCTGCAGCGGTGTACCGTAGGTCTCTCTCTAGAAGAGCGTAGCGTTCGAAAAGATTGGAAGAGGGCACTGGTCATCCCCGATTTCAAGAGGGGACGTCGAACAGATGTGCAGAACTATATCTCTAACGTCGATCAGTTGTAGAATTTTGGAACACGTATTATGTTCGAGTATAATGTCTTTTCTGGAGACTAGAAATCTACTCTGTAGGAATCAGCATGGGTTTCGAAAAAGACGATCCTGTGAAACCCAGCTCGCGCTATTCGTCCACGAGACTCAGAGGGCCATAGACACGAGTTTCCAGGTAGATGCCGTGTTTCATGACTTCGGCAAGGCGTTTGATACAGTTCCCCACAGTCGTTTAATGTACAAAGTAAGAGCATATGGTCTATCAGACCAATTGTGTTCCGGCCGGAGTGGCCGAGCGGTTCTAGACGTGACAGTCTGGAACCGCGCGACCGCTACGGTCGCAGGTTCGAATCCTGCCTCGGGCATGGATGTATATGATGTTCTTAGGTTAGTTAGGTTAAAGTAGTTCTAAGTTCTAGGGGACTGATGATCTCAGACGTTAAGTCCCATAGAGCTCAGAGCCATTTGAACCATTTGAGCCAATTGTGTGATTGGATTGAAGAGTTCCTAAATAACAGAACGCAGCATCTCATTCTCAATGGAGAGAAGTCTTCCGAAGTAAGAGTGATTTCATGTGTGCCGCAGGGGAGTGTCGTAGAGTGATTTCAGGTGTGCCGCAGGGGAGTGTCGTAGGACCGTTGCTATTCACAATATATATAAATTACCTTGTGGATAACATCGGAAGTTCACTGAGGCTTTTTGCTGATGATGCTGTAGTATATAGAGAGGTTGTAACAACGGAATATTGTACTGAAACGCAGGAGAATCTGCAACGAATTGACGCATGGTGCAGGGAATGGCAATTGAATCTCAATGCAGACCAGTATAATGTGCTGCGAATACATAGAAAGAAAGATCATTTATCATTTAGCTACAATATAGCAGGTGAGCAACTGGAAGCAGTTAGTTCCATAAATTACCTGGGAGCAGGCATTAGGATTGATTTAAAATGGAATGACCATATAATCGTCGGTAAAGCAGATGCCAGACTGAGATTCATTGGAAGAATCCTAAGCAAATGCAGTCCGAAAACGAAGGAAGTGGGTTACAGTACACTTGTTCTCCCACTGCTTGAATACTGCTCACCGGTGTGGGATCCGTACCAGATAGGGTTGATAGAAGAGAGAGAAGCTCCAACGGAGAGCATCGCGCTTCGTTACATTATCCTTTCGTAATCGCGAAAGCGTTACGGAGATGATAGATAAACTCCAGTGGAAGACTCTGCAAGAGAGACGTTCAATAGCTCGGTACATACCTTCACCGTGGATTCAAGCAATATATTTCTGCCTCCTACGAATATCTAGCGAAGAGACCATGAGGATAAAATCAGAAAGATTAGAGCCCACACAGAGGCATTTCGACAATCTTTCTTTCCACGAACAATACGAGACTGGAATAGAAGGGAGAAGCGATAGAGGTACTCAAGGTACCCTCCGCCACACACCGTCAGCTGGCTTGCGGAGTAAGGATGTAGATGTAGATGTAGAAGACATTGTGCCCAGTCCCGAAAGAAGCTCACCAACAGCTGTTGTAACCGCTCGTTGATACCTTAGATTCTGGCACTGGAGTTGACGTCTTAGCTGGTCCCACAAGTATTCCATCGGGGACAGATCCAGGGATTTAGCTGGCCACAGGGGTGCCTCAGCATCACGCAGGTAGTTGACAGGGACATGTGCCATGTGCGGACATAATTTTTTATGATGAAAAGCACCACGGTGCTGCCACATGAGAGATAACACATGACGTACCGACATGCCGTCAGTGTTCCTTCAGCCACTTCCTGCAGTCACCTGGAGTTACACCCGATGGATCCCCACACCAAGACACCGGGGGGAGCACGGTTGTGTCGCTCCAAAACAGAGGAAGAATCATAACAGTTCCCAGGTATGCACCACACTTGTTGGTGCTTTTCATCCGTCGTATTTCAGAACCGCTTTCGTCGATCAGCACAATGCGATGCCATTCGTAAGCATTCCATGCTTCCCGGTCATGGGATCGCTCCAAACATAGCCATTTGTGTTGTAGTGTCAATGACAGCCTACACATAGGACGGTAATTAGTTAGTCTCCGGCAACGGTTAGTCTCAGACCAACGGTGCACAAACATTAGGAATCTCCATTGAAATGTTTAAAATGGCTCTGAGCACTTTGGGACTTAACATGTTACGTCATCAGTACCCTAGAACTTGGAACTACTTAAACCTAACCAACCTAAGGACATCACACACATCCATGCCCGAGTCAGGATTCGAACCTGCGATCATAGCAGTCGCGTGGTTTCGGACTGAAGCGCCTAGAACCGCTCGGCTACCGCGGCCGGCTGAAGTCTCCATTACTTGTTCTCGATTAGCAGTTGTAGATGTGAAGGGGTTACGTGGTGAATAGCGCACAGTACGCAGATCCACAACTGTCGTGGTCAGACGTGGTGGATTGGAACCTTGACAGTGAATATGCGTGCCCTTAAGTTCCCATGCGGGGCCAACTTTGGGCCATTATCCGGATGACGCACAAATCTGGATACTTCACGATTCGAGCAGCCGGGCGACTGAAGAACCACAGTACGGACCCTTTCAGGCTCTTATAACGCTGTCTCATGCGAGTACGCGGTATCTTCGTGTCCTTCAAGGAGATCACCAAATAGCTGTCACTGCTACTACACCGTTATATATCGTACGAGGCCTACAATATCACTACAAATGAACAACGTTAATTCTGTCTCGTGTCCGTGCTCCCAGTCACAGAGGATTGCAAGTCTGATCGTTTGCATGCTCTCGGATAATTGTATCATCCTACACTGACGTTCAGCATATGTCTCGTGCGTGTTTCAATTTTTTTTTTTTTTTTTTTTGTCTGGCAGTGTACCAATCATGTTGTTGTTGTGGTCTTCAGTCCTGAGACTGGTTTGATGCAGCTCTCCACGCTACTCTATCCTGTGCAGGCTTCTTCATCTCCCAGTACCTACTGCAACCTTCTGAATCTGCTTAGTGTATTCATCTCTTGGTCTCCCTCTACGATTTTTACCCTCCACTCTGCCCTCCAATACTAAATTTGTGATCCCTTGGTGCCTCAGAACATGTCCTGCCAACCGATCCCTTCTTCTAGTCAAGTTGTGCCACAAACTCCTCTTCTCCCCAATCCTATTCAGTACCTCCTCATTCGTTATGTGATCTACCCATCTAATCTTCAGCATTCTTCTGTAGCACCACATTTCGAAAGCTTCTATTCTCTTCTTGTCCAAACTATTTATCGTCTATGTTTCACTTCCATACATGGCTACCCTCCATACATATACTTTCAGAAACGGCCGGCCGAAGTGGCCGTGCGGTTAAAGGCGCTGCAGTCTGGAACAGCAAGACCGCTATGGTCGCAGGTTCGAATCCTGCCTCGGGCCTGGATGTTTGTGATGTCTTTAGGTTAGTTAGGTTTAACTAGTTTTAAGTTCTAGGGGACTAATGACCTCAGCAGTTGAGTCCCATAGTGCTCAAAGCCATTTGAACCATTTTGAACTTTCAGAAACGACTTCCTGACACTTAAATCTATAGTCGATGTTAACAAATTTCTCTTCTTCAGAAACGCTTTCCTTGCCATTGCCAGTCTACATTTTATATCCTCTCTACTTCGACCATCATCAGTTATTTTGCTCCCCAAATAGAAAAACTCCTTTACTGCTTTAAGTGTCTCATTTCCTAATCTAATTCACTCAGCATCACCCGACTTAACTCGACTACATTCCATTACTCTTATTTTGCTTTTGTTGATCTTCATCTTATATCCTCCTTTCAAGACAATGTCCATTCCGTTCAGCTGCTCTTCCAGGTCCTTTGCTGTCTCTGACGGAATTACAATGTCATCAGCGAACCTCAAAGTTTTTATTTCTTCTCCGTGGATTTTAATATCTACTCCGAATTTTTCTTTTGTTTCCTTTACTGCTTGCTCAATATGCAGATTGAATAACATTGGGGAGAGGCTACAACCCTGTATCACTCCCTTCCCAACCACTGCTTCCTTTTCATGTCCCTCGACTCTTATAACTGCCACCTGGTTTCTGTACAAATTGTAAATAGTCTTTCGCTCCCAGTATTTTACTTCTGCCACCTTCAGAATTTGAAATAGAGTATTCCAGTCAACATTGTCAAAAGATTTCTCTAAGTCTACAAAAGCTAGAAACGTAGGTTTGCCTTTTCTTAATGTAGCTTCTAAAATAAGTCGTAGGGTCAGTATTGCCTCACGTGTCCCCATATTTCTACGGAATCCAAATTGATCTTTTTCAAGGTCGGCTTCTACCAGTTTTTGTACTAATCATAGAATACAATAAATAATAAATTAAAACTTTATGCGTGATACTCGATAAACATCTTGTAGGTGTGTGACCGCACTGACCATTGGAACAATGTTGCTAATTTTTGCTAGCTGCTGAATGATAGAAGTTTCGGTTCTGATATCCTAACAAAAGAGGCTGTTATCTTGTTCTGATGGGTATTGAGTATGAGGAAGAAATGTGTTAGATGTATTTTATTGGCGTTTGCATATTTTTTTACCTGACTGAAACAGCGTTCTTGATTGGTGATTGCTTAAGGGTTTGCCACTTTTGAATATGGTCGAATAAGAATCGGGTGGCAGTTTGCCACGTAGCGCTGTTTAGTTAGTGCCTGGTGCCGGCTGAGGCGTGTCAGTACCTGCGGTCACTGTGGTCTCCCTCGCGCCTGTGTCTGTTGTTCACAAGAGCAGCCGTTCCACCGGCCGCTGTGGCTGAGCGGTTCTAGGCGCTTCCGTCCAGCCGGCACTGTAGCTCAGCGTCTTCGGTCAGAGAGCTGGTTGGCCTCTGTAATAAAAAAAACTGAGTGGAAGGGTCAATAAACGAACTTGAACGGATGTCATGTGACGTCCACAGCGACCAAACACAACGATAAATAAGGAACATAAAAAAAAGTTCTCAGTCTTGGGACTGATGAACTCAGATGTGATGTTAAGTCCAGTAGTGCTTAGAGCCATTTGAACCATTCTGAGTTTTTGAGCTGCCATTCCGTAGCGCTGTTAACGCTGGCAGCCAAGACGCCGGAAGTCGGTAGCTAAGAGGCTGTTTCGCCAGTACGCGTACTTCTCGAAATTCGATCGGTTTGCCGCACTCGTCCTAGTGTTCTGCCACCGCTGACTTCGTGTATCGTCTTGGTCGGTTATATCATTTACGTTCAGATATCTGTGTGCTGATCGGTCAAAAATGGTTCAAATGGCTCTGAGCACTATGGGACTTAACATCTATGGTCATCAGTCCCCTAGAACTTAGAACTACTTAAACCTAACTAACCTAAGGGCATCACACAACACCCAGCCATCACGAGGCAGAGAAAATCCCTGACCCCGCCGGGAATCGAACCCAGAATTCCGGGCGTGGGGCTGATCGGTCACTCCGTTTCGCCTACATATACTGGACCATACTTGCATCCGATTTTGTAAACTCCAGCAGCATGTAGCTTGTCAGCTGCCCCTGCCGTTGAGTCAAGACCATCTTTTATTCTATTGCTGCTTCGAAATATCGGTTCTATAACTTCCCGGCGGAGAATTTTACCCACAAGTTCAGTGACCCGTAGAAAATATACTAGAAGGGCAATACTTCGTGGTTGCCTCTGCACATCCCTCATTACCTTCAACCTTTTTTGCCGTAGTTTATCATCTTCATCCCATTACCACTGGCTCCAAAAATGGACCTCCTGTTTTGTAGTCATGGCTAATCCTGTGGTCCCTCTTGGTTAAAATTTGCTGAGTGGATTTCTTCTACGTTGGCTGATGGTGTGATGAGGCAGGTAGATACCTGTGGCAGCCTTTCTGTATACTCTGTGGCCAAGTTTACAATCAGACTTCCGGTAAGCTTCCATATCGTGGCAGCCCTATCTAGATAGTGAACTGTATTTTGCTGTGCTGCTGATTGAGCTGTCAGTGGAAATTCTACAGCTCTTATGCTCCAAGCTAGATTATTGATAGTTGGGAGCTCCAACGTTAGGCGCCATATGGTGTCGCTTAGGGAAACGACTGCCAAGGAGGGGAAGAAAGCCAGTGTGCACTCCGGCTGCAAATCGGACGTGGAAGAGATTCTTCCGGTTGCCATGAAGAGCACAGGGTGCAGCCAACTGCACGTGGTGGCTTACGCTGGTAACAATGATCTGTGTCTCTTTGGATTGGAAGAGATTCTCTCTGGTTTCGAGCGGCTATCTGAACTAGTAATGGCTGCCAGTCTTGCTTGCGAGATGAAAGCAGAGCTCACCATCTGCAGCTCAGTCGACAGGATCGATCGCGGACCTCTGGTAAAGAGGCGACTGGCGAGTCTTAATCAGAGGCTGAGACGGTTCTGCGACCGGCAGGTTCCTCGACTTGCGCCATAGGGTGGTGGGGTTTCGGGTCCCGCTAAATAGATCAGGAGTCCATTACACGCAGGAGGCTGCTACAAGTGTAGCGGGGACTGTGTGACGTGGACTGGGCTGTTTTTTTTATGTTAGATGGTCTAGGCAAAACACAAAAAGATTTTCAGTCTCAAAGGGTGCAGTTCGAACACAGGAAGAACGTAGATCCACGTAGCATCAGTAGAACAGTTGTAAACTGTCGTAGCTGTGTTAGGAAACTACCAGAGCTCCAAAAGCTAATAGATAGCACTGATGTTCAAGTCGTTACACGCACTAAAAGCTGGTTAAGCCGCAGGTAAGTTCAGCCGAAATCCTTGCGAAGTACGTAACGGAGTTCAGAAAGTACAGGCTAAATACAGGTAGCGATTGCGCGTTTGTTATAAGTAGTTTATCTTGCAGCGAAATTGAAGTAGACAGTTCCTGTGCGTTAGTATGGGTAGAGATCATTCTTAGCAATTGGAATAAAATAATAATTGGATCCTTTTACCGATCCCCCAACTCAGATGATAAAATTGCTGAAATTTTGAAAGAAACCTCGAGTTTCATTTCAAACACGTACCTGACTCATACTGTTATAGATGGTGATGACTTCCATTTAACCTCACTGTGCTGGGGAAAATATATGTAAATCCGGAGGTACGCTTAAAATATCACCAGAAATTGTGCTGAAAGCATTCTCTGAAAATTATTTCTAGCAGTTAGTTCATGAGCCCACCTGAATGGTAAACTTAACCTCTCAGTAACAAATAATCCTGACCTAATAACGAGCATCAAAACAGAATCAGGGATTAGTGAACAGAGGGTTGTCGTAGCAAAAATGAATGCCGCAGTTCCCAAATCCCCTAAGTAATCGAAAAAATATATCAATAAAAAATTTCGCTTGGCGCCTTCCTGACAGACCATCTCCACTCCTTCCAGATTAACATTGTAAATGGAGGACGGATGTGGCTTGAATTCAGAGAAGTAGTATCAGCAGCAATTGAGAGATTCACACCAAATAAATTAACAAACAACGGAGATGATTCCCCGTAGTTCACAAGACAGGACAGAAGATTGTTGCAGAAACCAGGAAAAAAAGCATGTAAGATTTAAATGATCGCAAAATTCCCAATTTGGCGATATTTCACAGAAGCTCGAAAATCACTGCAGTCTTCAATGCGGGATGCTTACCGTAGTTTCGACTCCCGGCGGGGTCAGGGATTTTCTCTGGCTCGTGATGGCTGGGTGTTGTGTGCTGTCTTTAGGTTAGTTAGGTTTAAGTAGTTCTAAGTTCTAGGGGACTTATGACCACAGCAGTTTAGTCCCACAGTGCTCAGAGCCATTTGAACCATTACCGTAGTTTCTACAACGAAACTTTGTCTCGAAACTTGACAGAAAATACAAAGAGTTTCTAGTCGTATGTAAAGTGCCTTTGTCTGCGCTATAGCAATGGAAATATTATAGATGACAGTGCTGAGTTACTAAATACAGCCTTCCGAAAGACGAAGTAGATATTCCAGAATTCGAATCAAGAACAACTTCCATCATGAGTAACTTAGATATACTCGGAGTAGTGAAGCAACTTGAATCACTTCATCAAAGCAAGTCCTTCGGCACAGACTATGTACCAGTTACGTTATTCTCGGAATATGCTGATGCAGTATCTCCATACTCAACAACCATATGCAACTGCTCGCTCGACGAAAGATTGGTACCCGAAGACTGGAAATTTGCACAGTTCACACCAATATTGCCGGCCGCTGTGGCGCAGCGGTTCTAGGCGCTTCAGTTTGGATCTGCGCTACCGCTGCTGTCGCATGTTCGAATCCTACCTCGGGCATGGATGTGTATGATGTCCTTAGGTTAGTTAGTAGTTCTAAGTTCTTGGGGACTGATGACCTCAGATGTTAAGTCCCTTAGTGCTCAGAGCCATTTGAACATTTTTTGAACACGCCAATATTCAAGAAAGTAGTAGGTGTAATCCACTTAATTACGGGCCCATATCATTAACGCCGATATGGAGGAGGATTTTGGAACATATATTTTTTGTTCGAACATTATGAACTGCCTCGAAGAGCAATTGTCTATTGACACATAGTCAACACGGATTTAGAGAACGTCGGTCTCGTGAAACATAACTAGCACTTTACGCACACGAAGAGTTCAGTGCTATCGACAAGCAATTTCAAACTGATTCCGTATTTCTGTATTTGCAGAAGGGGTTTGACACCTGGCTCACAAGCTGCTTGTAATCAAATTGCATCCTTACGGAATATCGTCTCATTTATGCGACTGGATTCGTGATTTCGGGTCAGAGATGTCGCAGTTCGTAGTAATTGACGGAATGTCATTGAATAAAACAGAAACAATTTCTGCCTTACCCCAAGCCTAGTGTTATAGGCCCTTTGCTGTTCCTTGTGTATAGAAACGATTTAGGAGACAATCTGAGCAGCCGTCTTAAGTTCTTTTCAGATGATGCTGTCGTTTATCGTCTAGTAACATCATCAGATGATCTAAGTCAATTGAGAAACTGTTTAGATAAGATATCATTGTGGTACGAATACTGGCAATTGATTCTAAATAAGAAAAAGTGAGAGGTCATCCTCTTGAATGCTAAAAGAAATCCTTTAAGTTCGGTTATACAATAAATAAATAAAATCTAAAAGCTGTAAATGTAACTAAATATCTGGGAATTACAGTTACGAACAACATAAATTGGAAAGAACACATAGAAAACGTTATGGGGAAGACGAATCAAGAAGTTCATTTTATTGGCAGAACGCTTAGAAGATACAACAGATCTAGTAAAGAGACTGCCTACACTATGCTTGCCCGTCCTCTCTTGGAATACTGGTACGCGGTGTGGGATCTTTACTAGATAAGATTAACTGCGTACATCGAGAAATTTCAAAGAAGGGCAAACGTTTTGTACTAGTGAGAAATAGGGGAGAGAGTGTCACGGTCATGATACAGGATTTCGGGTGGCATCATTAAAACAGAGGCGCTTTTCATTGCAGCGGAATCTCACGAAATTTCAGTCACCAACTTTCTCCTCCGAATTCGAAAATATTTTGTTGACACCGACCTGTATAGGAAGAAACAATCATCATAATAAAATAAGGGATATCAGAGCTCGCACGGAAAAGTATAGGTGTTCGCTTTTTCCGTGCTCTGTTCGAGAGTGGAATACCAGAGAATTAATGTGAAGGTGGTACGACGGACCCTCTGCCAGTCGCTTACGTGTGATTTTAAGAATATTCATGTAGATGTAGATATAGATATGGCCAGATAATGAAGGTGTCTTCAACATATCAGAGCCAGCTTTCTGGTCGAAAAGGCGCAGATTGGAGTGCTATTTCTTCTCTACTATAGTGGCTTGCCCCGTGACGATGTTCAGCAAGTTACATACTCCTTCCAACCTTCGACTATTTATTTCTCTATGTCTCTCTGAGTGTCGCCTGTGCTGGAAGAACAATTCATTCCATTCAACACGACTTCTAAGTCTCGTTCCTTAGGTGTAAGCCGCGTTTCCACGGCGAAGAATTTACTGCCGGAGTCACCGTTTAGCAGCGCTCTACACCAGCGAGGCCTGTTCTTTACTACCGAAGGAGCCTCTTGAGGGATTTCAATTAAGCTTAATTAGGAGCGAAAGTCGTCATTTCTCCGGCCCTCTCCTTCTGTTTGAGATATATTCTGTTGGGACGGCGGGGCTAAGAGGCAGTTATAAAGAAAGAGCAAGAAAGCGACATGTCTGGGGATCTGTGATAATTAAAAAGATTACGTCAATAAACAGCATCTTTAACAGAGATGACGTCCCTGTTGGTAACCGATGGCTTTGTAGAAATTTATAGCACTGAGGAAAAATGTTCGCGCCTACCTGCGTGTGGCTACTGCAATTAAGGAAAATTATCTTCTACTTATGCACCTCCTACCGTTTACTCTAGGTCTTCTTAGTAATATATGGATGGGCTTTGTAATTTAAGCAATATTTGATTAGTAAAGATAAAAAAAACAGAAATTGTATATGATCTACTGTATTTTTGCAATACCTCTTATCGTTTACTTCATATCTTGTTTGTAACATATAGATGGGCCCTGTAATTTAAGAATTGTTTGGTTAGTAAAGATAAAAATCCCATAAATGTATATGATTTACTGTATTTTTGCAACAAAACAAAGTTCTTTTTACAGTTCACTTAACACATAATCGTCACCGATGTCTATAAGTTTTGAAAGGTAGGCGCCGGCCGGAGTGGCCGTGCGGTTCTAGGCGCTACAGTGTGGAACCGCGAGACCGCTGCGGTCGCAGGTTCGAATCCTGCCTCGGGCATGGATGTGTGTGATGTACTTAGGTTAGTTAGGTTTAAGTAGTTCTAAGTTCTAGGGGACTGATGGCCTCAGAAGTTGAGTCCCATAGTGCTCAGAGCCAACCAAAGGTAGGCACAAAAGTAAAGATTCACACGACGCTCACTTTTTTTTTTGGTCACTTATCGGAAGTATCTTATGTGAAGTGACAATGATAGCGTAGTACATGAAGATTCTTTTTTTTTCAGTGCATCGCTCTCTTTCGATGTGACGGCAGTGACGCAGAATTCAGTAAAACCGGTAATTAACCATTTTGATCCAAGATCAGTCACCGTTGGATATTTATCATAGCATAAAATGATAAACGGAGTCCCTCTCTAGACAGCATTCCGCATGTGCACTCTGGATGCACGCCACGTTTCTGAAATATTCTTTGGATATTGATGAGAGAAGACTGACAATTTATATTTCTACAGCTTCGCGATATCTATTGTTATTACCTTGCTGACCTCTGCGGAGCATGTTCGTACCCGACATGCTTCATGTAATTGCTGTGGCAGTTGGCTTCTGCCTGTCACGGTGTTCGGACATTCTTAATTGCACGCACCGCGTGGTGGGGCATTGTTTATGTTTAAGGAACGAGTATAGTGCTTCGTACGCTTCGTGCTCCTCCTAGTATTTCCCTACGTATAACGTCGGTTTTTGAGGAGAATCGTTTACGTGCAGTGTAGCGTACGCCGGACTGTGTGTGCTCTCTTCGTCACACCTTCGCGGCGGTGGTGCTATACAATTCACCGTAAAAGGGCCGATCTCCATAATACAGGTCAGGTCAGACAGTCTGCCATCTGTAAACACCGACAACCACGGCGAGATCCAGCAGCGTGAACCACCACTCCCGGATACACAGCTTCTCCAACACCAATAATGACAACAGGAGCTACAACATCAACCCGAACAGTAGCTTCGCCATCATAAACTGCTGTATCAGGAGCAGCAAGTGGCTCAACAGCAGAACTTCCAACTATTGCAGCTACAACAACAGTAACTCCAGTAATATCACCAACAACAAACATTTGCGTCAGGTTAGTCAGAAAGTTAGCCATCCCAGCGACATTTCCAATTTCACGCTTGAAGCCAATGTACCTATAAGTTGGCAGCAGGAAAGTTTTGCCCTTCGTAAACAGCTGCGTGTCGACTTACTTCCTGTTCCAGGCTATGATGTGCGTGAGTTACCGGATTTGAATCCCCCTTTTAGTAATGGTACAGTGCAGGCAAACTCAGAACGCTCTCAGAGTCAACCGTTGACTTCCACTGTTAATGAGGTCGTAGGGCTAAGTGTCAACAATCAGTACAGTCGATCAGATGCAGGCCCCTATATTGTCTGTGTGGAGAGCAGGCAGAAACAGAGTGAAGACAGAACTGGAAACTGCTGCGGGTTGCAACGCTTTGATAGAAGTCACTGTTTTCAAAGATCGTAAGTCTGATGTCTTTATTTCCAACTACTTACTCCATACGTATGGTATCATTCGTGATGTTGATGTCAGTTTCAGTGACAAGGAGATCACCCTGACGCATTGGAGAGCATACATCCTATCGCAAGTATCAAACGATACACTAAGAAAAACCATTGACATCCAGACTCTGCCCTCACAAATTGTTATTTTGGAGATGCGGTGTCCAGTGGAACCGTACGTCGCTCCATTCATCCAATGTCGAAATTACTGGCGTTTTCAGCGTCGGGCAAGCCGATGTAGAAGTCGTAGTCGTTGTAGCAAGTGCGGTGGTCCAGACACATCGGATTCATGTACGGCACCGTTTCCGACGTGTTTAATTGCTCTGATCCGCACCCAGAGACAGAACGTACATGCGTGGCATCACTCCATCAACAGGAACTCCACTGAGCAAAAGCCAACGCCGTAGCTGGGATAGTAATTGGTAGCCGCTTCTCTCATATTTCGCTGCTCTCCGCCAGCCTCCTAGTTCCCAAAATCCGCTGTATTTCCCGCCTCTAACTGCAAGACTTTCCCCGCAACTAATAGTCGCTTTATGAGATTCTTCTATTCGACCGACGCTGTCGCCCCAGGTAGGCTCTCTGCCTCAGGGTACCGCGTATCCTCAACATAAGTTCCAGTCGGCAGACAGATCGGGGTCCATCTCTAGCACGAGAGGTCCACCGAAATGGCATGCTCCTAGGCCACTCTGACGACAGGGAATCTCAGACATTTGTCACCAGTATTCTGTCTCTCATCATCTCCCCCAAGTACCGCCAGTACCCAACCCATATCCTCCTCAGTACAATAAACAACGGCCGCCCCTTTTAGTGACGACTAATATCTCATCGAAAAGATTATCTCGCTTGTCATGCACCTCTTGGTAGACTGGAAGACACAGCCACCTGGAACTTTACGGATACAGACTCTACAACTATTAACGACCGTATTTACCCCTGACAGCTGTGGCGAGCTTTAGGATCCTCCAATAAAATGCACGATCAGCGATTGCCAATAAAGAAGTCCTTCAATATAAACCTTGGAAGCAGAAGGTAGCAGCGGTTGTCATCTCAGAGACGTGATTTCAATCGGGTTCTGTTGTCTGCTTTCTAGGCTACCAGCTTTATAGCCAAATCAGAGAAGATGGTCGAGGCGGTGTTATACTCTTCATTAACAATGGAGTGTATCACACCCAAGTAAAGATTTCTCACGATATTATTGACAGCTTTTAAGCGATAGTTGCCTGGCTCTCTACTCCACTTGGTCGCCTAATCATCGCGGCCCTATACAACCAGCTGGAACATACATTCTTATTTTGTGGGGATTTTAGCGCCCACAACAATCTGTGGGGCTGTGCCTATGATGATAGGTTGGGCGACGGGAGCCTAGAGATTCTCGACTAGTTCAGTCTTATCCTCCTCATTGATGGGTCCCCTACGTTACTTCCGTTACCTGGTTGGTTGGTTGCTTCATTTGGGAGAAGAGACCAAACGGTCTCATCGGGTTAGGAAGGACATCGGCCGTGCCCTGCCAAAGGAACCATCCCGGCATTTGCCTGAAGTTATGTAGCGAAATCACGGGAAACCTGAATCAGGATGGCAGGACTTTGGTTTGAACCGCCGTCCTCCCGAATACGAGTTCAGTGTGCGAACCACTGCGCCACCTCGTTTGGTCAAGTTACCTGGACAGAGACCCACGACCATCGATTTTACTCTGTGTTAGGCGCCATTTTCTTCGTTTTTGACATGGACTGCTCTTCCCTGTCCTATGGGGTCTGATCACTGCGCTCTTCGTACGTCGATTTTCTTCTTATATCGACTTTCTTCTTATATCGACTTTCTTCTTATATCGCCTATCACGGCATATAGGCCATCTAGCATATGGAACATTATGCAGGCAGAATGGTCACGGTATGGAGTACCAATGGATGCCCAACTATCGTCGTTCCCCACGGTGGCGTCTCCGCAAGCAAGGTGCATTATCTTTAGGAATTATATAATTGTAACAGCACTGCATTCTGTTTCACAAAAGAGCATAATGAGTAGCTACAGCTGATCCCCGGTGGGACCCAGAATGTTCACGTCGTATGGAGCGACGAAGACTGGTTTGCAGTCGTCTTAAACGGCATACAACGTGGGAGAACCATATCGTCTACTAATGGATGCATGCGACCATTTAGCTCTTTCTCAAGGCTTGTAAGAAGATACACTGGAAGAAGTTCTGCGAACACTCCTGTTAGATGCATTTGGTCAATGGTGAACTCGCGGCAACTTAATCTGGTACCTCCCAAGCCATTACAAATCTGAAAAGACGAGTTTGCCGCCATTGTCGTACCTCCAACTGCCATTCCGGAGCACATCAATCTTACGGTGTCAAGTGCCGCTACCGATCTTAACCACGCCATTCTCTCTTGCCATCCTCCACAGATCCCTTACGTCCTCATCAGATGCATAGCCCGGCTGCGACCAGGTCCATTACGCCATTGATATAAATTTGTCTGAATGCAAAATGTGCCCTTTCGCTCATCGTTAATGACATTTGGAGGGATGGGAATGCTGCCGATAGCTGGAAGACTCAGAAATTGGTGCGCATATTAAAGCCTGGGAAAGATCCTGATCAATTGACATCGTATCGCCCGATTGCACTATCTTCCTGCGTGTGTATGGCATTCGAACGTCTCCTCAAGTCTCGCTTGGCATGGTGGTTGGAACATGAGAACTTGCTCCAAGCGGGCGCAAAACGACTTCCGTGAGGGTAGACGAACTTATGGTAATATTATGTCGCTTGCGATGGCCGGCCGAGGTGGCCGAGTGGTTCTAGGCGTTTCAGTCTGGAACCGCTCGACCGCTACGGTAGCAGGTTCGAATCCTGCCTTGAGCATGGATGTGTGTGATGTCCTTAGGTTAGTTAGGTTTAAGTAGTTCTAAGTTCTAGGGGACTGATGACCTCAGATGATGAGTCCCATAGTGCTCAGAGCCACTTGAACAATTTTTCGCTTGCGATGGACATTGAAAACAGGTTCTTCCATAACGGGTATTAGCGGCCTCATTCCTTGGCGTTTCTAGAGCATAAGGACGTCTGTATCTACGCCCACTCATCGTGCTTTTTGCTGGCACGCCTATGGCTTACCGACGCACGTAAAATGTTGGCTGCATGAGATTTTCAAATAATGGGCTCTCTTTGTCCCCTGACAAATCAGTTGTTGTGATATTCACGAGGAAACGGCGTGATAACTTCTCATCTGAATTTCATTTTGGCCCGTACGCATTTCCTGTTAGGGCACATGCTACGTTCCTTGGTGTATACTTTGACAGCAAGCTCACGTGGGTGCGACATGCTGACACATCATCGACATAGTGGATAACATTGTGAATATCTTGCGTATGCTTTCCCGAGTATGGTGGGCAGTGGAGCCGATTATGCTCTTGGCCCTTTATTATGTTTTTATCTGTTCTCTCTTAGATTATGGTACCGTTGTCTTCGGCACTGCAACGCAATCAACTCGATGTCATCCATTATAGGGTGATTCGTCTTGTCCTCGGAGATATGAAATGGTTCAACTGGCTCTGAGCACTATGGCACTTAACATCAGAGGTCACCAGTCCCTAGAACTTAGAACTACTTAAACCTAACTAACCTAAGGAAATCACACACATCCATGCCCGAGGCGGGATTCGAACCTGCGACCGTAGCGGTCGCGCGGTTCCAGACTGAAGCGCCTAGAACCACTCGGTTACTAGACATGAAATCAACGTCCATTAACGCCTTGCAAGAAAATGCATCTGTCAGGCCGTTTTTTGATACTTTTCTACTCAGTAGATCTTCGATATCTGACTATGCCCCTCTTAAGGCGGCTGTTCGATTCTGGAGACTTACATAGGCACCTACGTGCGACGAATGACCAGAACTCCTTTACTAGTCTGCAGCTACGAAAATGGCACCATCTCCTTCCACTCGTTCTACAGGACACAAAACTCCCCAGTTTTCGTTTTTCTTTTGGTCTGTTCTTCACTCCAGCCCAAGTGGCAAATCTGCCGTCCGATTTCCGGAGACTAGCATCACTCGCAACCTGGAGCATTTTCTCACCATACAAAGCCCGCAGTACACTCAAATCTGCCCGGACGTCACTCAATCTGAGGAGGGTTTGGGATACGCCTTCTTTTACGCTTCTAGTGGCAAATAATTTTTGCGCTTCCACCTGAATATTCAATTTATACGCCGGAGCTAATGACCAAGAGGGAAGCAATTCATTATGGTATCCGGACATTCAGGTTCGTTCTGATACTAGCGGTGTCTCAAAATGTGCTGCACAAATTGCAACATCCCGTGTTTGAAAACAGACCAAAACGTATGTTCTGGACGTCTTGGGAGCCGTATAGGGCGCTCAGACCTTGGGCATGGCCGTTCAGTTATTCTGGATTAAAGGACAGCATGCCACTCTTCATAATGAAACTGCTGAACGCCTTGTGTGATTTATCGGGACCCATTTACTACGATCTCTGGCTATATATGTCTATCCTTGAAAAAGTGCTACTCCAGTACATAAATCCGTAGGCACTCTGTAACATAATGGGGTTAAAGATTGACTACCAGTGTCTCATGCAATAACAGCGAAAAAATAGGAAAGTACTGCGCACTGTATTACACGTAGCACAAGGTTTCGCTCGAGAGCGCATCGTAGTGGATATAATATTATCTGAGTGTAATCCGTAATTAGAGATGCGTACCAAGCCATCAGACATTGTATATCCGGGTGTTTTTATTTGAAAAAATGTTTCGTAGGAGAGCATTTAACAGCATCTGTAGTTGGATTGCCACGCGCATTAGCCGCGCGGTCTTGGGCGCCTTACCACGGTTCGCGCGGCTCCCCCCCCCCCCCCCCCCCCCGTCAGAGGTTCGAGTCCTGCCCTTGGCATGAGTGTGTGTTTTTCCCTCAGCCTAATTTATTTTAAATTACATTGATTAATGTGCAAGCTTAGAGACCGATGTCCTCAGCAGTTTGGTCACACAGAACTCACCAAAGATTTCCAATTCCAAACATGTGTAGTTGGATTGGCGTGTCTAGTTAGCAAATTATGTCAGGTCATTATGTGTTTATTTGAAGGGTAGCGTGATCATAGGGGCACATTACGAAAAAGATTGTTCTTGCAGCATACATAACCAATTTGGAATTACGTAAAATGCTCGAATATCCATAGTTCGGGATTCGTCCCCTGTAATTCACAACACAGGACTCGCATAATCAGATGCGCACTTTGAGTACAGGACAAGGTGATTTCAAGGCGGTAGGGAATGAGCATGACGTGATGGAGTAATGATTCTGTGTTATGAGACGCTGTTTTAGTATAACTATGTAACAGATTTTTACCAAATTTATTGCCTAAACAAACGATACGTATTGTTCTTAGATGTTTCCCCTTTGTAAACTATATATATGTGGACTTCTGGAAGACAGACATCTGTATGTACAACAAAAAGTTTGTACTGAAGCAGCAAATGGGATTTATTTCTGATTAATAAATGCGCTGCGGTGCTCCATGTTTTAATTCGATGTGCCCATTGGCCGCGGAGGCGCATCTTGAACGTGAAATGCTTGTCTTATGTTGAACACGTAACGGGTAAACGTGGTAATAGTAATTATATTAGCGTACTACTTGCGCAATTGTTGTTGTCATTCATTGTATTGATGAGAGGTTTCATAAAAATGTTTAGATGGCACACCATTTCAAAACGCGTCACGCTCACTGGCTGTGGACGTGCGCTTACACGTGAGGCGCGACACTGGCGCCATCGAGTCTCCTCGTGCTGTTGGCTGTGCTGACCTCCAAGCTTGAAATGAACCTGTAACGTTCGAAACTAGAAGCCGAATAAGTACAGCAACTCTTGACCGTACCATTCTACATCTATATACAGGGTGTTTCAAAAATGACCGGTATATTTGAAACGGCAATACAAACTAAACGAGCAGCGATAGAAATACACCGTTTGTTGCAATATGCTTGGGACAACAGTACATTTTCAGGCAGACAAACTTTCGAAATTACAGTAGTTACAATTGTCAACAACAGATGGCGCTGCGGTCTGGGAAACTCTATAGTACGATATTTTCCACATATCCACCATGCGTAGCAATAATATGGCGTAGTCTCTGAATGAAATTACCCGAAACCTTTGACAACGTGTCTGGCGGAATGGCTTCACATGCAGATGAGATGTACTGCTTCAGCTGTTCAATTGTTTCTGGATTCTGGCGGTACACCTGGTCTTTCAAGTTTCCCCACAGAAAGAAGTCACAGGGGTTCATGTCTGGCGAATAGGGAGGCCAATCCACGCCGCCTCCTGTATGTTTCGGATAGCCCAAAGCAATCACACGATCATCGAAATATTCATTCAGGAAATTAAAGACGTCGGCCGTGCGATGTGGCCGGGCACCATCTTGCATAAACCACGAGGTGTTCGCAGTGTCGTCTAAGGCAGTTTGTACCGCCACAAATTCATGAAGAATGTCCAGATAGCGTGATGCAGTAATCGTTTCGGATCTGAAAAATGGGCCAATGATTCCTTTGGAAGACATGGCGGCCCAGACCAGTACTTTTTGAGGATGCAGGGACGATGGGACTGCAACATGGGGCTTTTCGGCTCCCCATATGCGCCAGTTCTGTTTATTGACGAAGCCGTCCAGGTAAAAATAAGCTTCGTCAGTAAACCAAATGCTGCCCACATGCATATCGCCGTCATCAATCCTGTGCACTATATCGTTAGCGAATGTCTCTCGTGCAGCAATGGTAGCGGCGCTGAGGGGTTGCCGCGTTTTAATTTTGTATGGATAGAGGTGTAAACTCTGGCGCATGAGACGATACGTGGACGTTGGCGTCATTTGGACCGCAGCTGCAACACGGCGAACGGAAACCCGAGGCCGCTGTTGGATCACCTGCTGCAGTAGCTGCGCGTTGCCCTCTGTGGTTGCCGTACGCGGTCGCCCTACCTTTCCAGCACGTTCCCAGTCCGTTGAAATTTTTCAAACAGATCCTTTATTGTATCGCTTTTCGGTCCTTTGGTTACATTAAACCTCTGTTGAAAACGTCGTCTTGTTGCAACAACACTGTATTCTAGGCGGTGGAATTCCAACACCAGAAAAATCCTCTGTTCTAAGGAATAAACCATGTTGTCTACAGCACACTTGCACGTTGTGAACAGCACACGCTTACAGCAGAAAGACGACGTACAGAATGGCGCACCCACAGACTGCGTTGTCGTCTATATCTTTCACATCACTTGCAGCGCCATCTGTTGTTGAAAATTGTAACTACTGTAATTTCGAAAGTTTGTCCGCCTGAAAATGTACTGTTGTCCCAAGCATATTGCAACAAACGGTGTATTTCTATCGCTGCTCGTTTAGGTTTTATTGCCGTTTCAAATATACCGGTCATTTTTGAAACACCCTGTATGTTCCCATCTCGAGTTGGTTTTATAACCAATTGCTTAAGGTTGTATGTTGAGAGCGCTCCTAGAATAACTTCACACGAATATTTGCTTCTGCCCCCTGTGATAAACGTGTAATTTTCCCAGTCAATGGAGGCTAGATTAAAGTCTCCTCCTATAACTGATGGATAATTTGGATATTTACTTCCTATGTACTCAAGACTTTCCCTGAAACGTTCTGTGACGTTTGTTGCGGATGCTGGTGGTCTCTTAAAACATCCTAATACAATGGTCAATCTTTGTCTGATTGACAGCTTTATCCAGACTATTTCACAGTCCGACCCAGTATCAACCTCAACTGCGTTTATACAGCTTAAACTGCAATGAACACACCACCTCCCATAGCATCAGTCCTATCCTTCCTAAACATTGTCCAATCGGAGTTCAGAATTTCACTGCTTTTTGTGTCTGATTTCAACGAGATTTCGATATATTGCTACTGTTTATTTCGGACATTAACTCGGGAATCCTACTACAGACACTTCGACAATTTACTAACATGAGATTAAGCATACTTAAATCCTTTGGAATGACCTGTTTAGGCGATCTAACAATTTTTGCACTTAGCACACCCATATTAATAAAAGCTTTAAGGAATTTAAATAATGTTGCTGTTATCTGTAGCGAAATGTTGAAACTGAAAGAGGAAAAATTTCATTTCACTCTTTATGCGGCTATGAAGTTACATGGGACGGTCTATACATACATTTTATGGCTAGCATATACACTGACATGCCAACCGTAATGATTAATTGCTTAATCAATTGTTTGTCCGCCTTTGGAACGAATTATTCACTGAAGGTGCGTAACAGGAATACGACAGATTGTTGGTAGGTTTGTGGACGTATGTGGCTTTATATGTCTACGCACATGTCATGTAATTTGCGTAAATAACGAGCCGCCGATTTGCGAGCGCGGAGATGGCACCCGAAAGCGACAAAGATGGGTTCCATAGGATTTACATCAGGCGACTTTGGTCTCCGAGACATCAGCGTGAGTTCGCTATAATGCTCCACAAACCAGCATTGCACGGTTTTGGCTCACAGACATTAAAAGGTACTGCTGTAAGGTGACACGTCCGTCGTGGTAAACATAGAGCACGAAGGGACGTAGGTGGTTCGCAGCTATCAGCGTGTCTTCGATTACTACCGCAGGTCCCTTGCAAGCGCAGATGAAAGTTTTTAAAAAATGGCTCTGAGCACTATGGGACCTAACATCTGAGGTCATTAGTCCCCTAGAATTTAGAACTACTTAAACCTAACTAACCTAAGGACATCACACACATCCATGCCCGAGGCAGGATTCGAACCTGCGACCGTAGCAGTCGCGCGGTTCCGGACTGAAACGCCTAAACCGCTCGGCCACAACGGACGGCGATGAATGTTTCCCACAGAATAATACTGCTCCCATCATCCTGCGTCCGTGGAGCACTGCACGTTTCCAGCCTCCGTTCACCTCGAGAGCGGCGTTTGTGTAGACGACCATCGAGCTAGTGTAACAAAAATGTTATTCAGCCGAAGAACCGACTCGTTTCCATTGATAGTCGATCGAATTCAGATGGTCCTGTGCTCACTGTAATCGTAACTGACGATGTCATTGGGTCAACGTGTGAACACTTAGGGGTGGGCTGCTGCGGAACTACACGTTCAACAATGTACGATGAACGGTGTGCACCGAAACACTTGTTCGTGCTCCAGCATTGTGCTCTTTCGGCAGACGTGCCACAGATCACAATCTATCCTACTTTACAGAGCAGACAAGCCTCGGAAACCCATGTTCTGTGAAGAGTCGTGGACGTCCAACGATTTAGCGCCTAGTGGTACTTTGATTGTCCTATTACCTCTGTCCCTGTAGAAGTCCACGACAGTAGCACGTGAACCTTCGATCAGCTTCTCCGTTTTCGAGATACTCTTTCACAGGTTCTGCGTAATAATAATCTGTCCTCTTCGAAGTCACTTATCTCAATGGATTTCTCCATTTGCAGCCTATATCTCAGGCAGGGTGATCACCCGTCCGTGTCTGCTCTGTTTATATACTATTGTTACCCAGTCACGTGACCGCAACTCCACCAGGTGGCATCCACCGTCGCGGTGGTAAGTGGTTGGTTGGTTGGTTGGTTGGTTGATTTGGTGAAGGGCATCAAACAAAACGGCCATGGGTCCCATCGGAGTAGGGAAAGATAGGGAAGAAAGTTGGCTGTGCCCTTTCAAGGGAACCATTCCGGCAGGTGGACAGTGGTCGTAATGTTTTGTCTTACTAGTGTATAAGACTACAGCCGTGTTTTGTAGTTTATGAGGAACCATCATGAATCGCGGTGTCTTGAGTGTAATTAATGTGCCGGCCAGTGTGAACGAGCGGTTCTAGGCGATTCAGTCTGGAACCGCGCGACCGCTACGGTCGCAGGTTCGAATCCTGCCTCGGGCATGGATGTGTGTGATGTCCTTAGGTTAGTCAGGTTTAAGTAATTGTAAGTTCTAGGTTGAAACGTCCCCTTAGAAAAATTATACAAGACTGTGCTTAAACTGGCACAAAATATTTTTAGCGCAACGCAATCTGACTTTCAAAAATCCCTACAAAAGAATGGCCCTGACTAACATTAATCTATACGTTTCACAAATCACTTACCTCACAAAAATCTTGGTTACTCGAACTACTGCAATACAGCGAGCGCCAGTACTGCCAGCTAAATAAAAGATTCGAACTACCGAAGGCACTAACTACTGATAGGCATAGTTAGCAAATGAAAGATTTTAATAGAGAACAAACAATGTATTTACCTTAATAGTTCTGAAAAGTCATAATATATATAGCAGTTCATGACATCCAGTCTTACAAATTTCAATACTCCGCCATTTCTCTCCCCACATCCACCACTTCTGGCGGCTCACCTCCAACTGCGCAACGCTACGCGCTGTTCGCATCCAGCTGCCCAACACTACAATGGCAGACAACAATGCAAACTAACCACATACTGCACACAGCACAGCCAGTGATTTTCATACAGAGCGCTACGTGGCGTTACCAATAAGAAAACCGAAACAGCCTACTTACAAGGTGTCTGATGACCTGAGATGTTAAGTCCCATAGTGCTCAGAGCCATTTGAACCATATTTTTTGTAATTAATCTCTTTGAACGACTTACGGCGTATTTCCTTCATTTACCTTCTGAACTATAATGTAGCAGTTGTTTCTACGTGTTCTCCAACTTTCAGTGAGCTATGTTACTGGCAGTGACATATCATGGGAGAGTTACTCTTGTCTTGAAGTTTTACGCACCAGTGTGATTATAAATGGTGTATACAGACTTCGTCGTGAATGAATCTATTTATTAGCGAAAACCGTATAAAAGTCCGCAAATTATTTCCCGAGATAACCCTTCGCATGCAGACACAGAAAAGCGGCGTGGGACCTTTATTTAGGTTTAAGCAAAAAGATAACAAGTAAAAAGGGGATTGGGCTGCTAGTCCTTTCCTGTTGACGAGATGAATAGCGAGATACGTGCCTTCGAGGAAAGCAGTCACATTTCGCAGCCGACTGGGCGGGGCTGCAGTGCGCTTTCCCACCCAGACTGAGAGTCCGTGCAGGCGCAGCGCTGATCCCGGCTGATGAGACAGGCCGCGTCGCGCTGCCGGCCGTGTTTGCGTTCGCTGATGGCGGCGCTGGTCGGGCCCGCACAGTGATAATAGTAAACAGCGGGCTGGCGGCGGGGAACTGCCTGGACAGCGCTGGCTGTCTGCACCATGGTTTTCTCAGCCAACACGGCAGCTGCTGCGACCGGGCGCGGGTGTTTAACGTCATAGACGCGAGGTCCCTGCAGCAAGTATACACACAAAGGGACCATCGATGTTGCTCACCTTTCGCACCACTGCATTACACGTGTAGGTTTCACAAATGCTGTCCCAGTAACATCTGCTCTTACACATTGATGGTTTTACGAGCCTGTTCAAGCCATGCGATAGGGCCAATCGTTGAGCAGTGGCGTTAGCGCTAGCGTCTTAGGATTGCGGGCTAGAAACACGCCTATAATGCTTTTGCATCCCTTCACTTCTTTCGTAATATTGGAGTGAACGCCTATATCGCTAAAACGAAACAATGACTCATTTTTCTTCGGCAACGAACAAATATAGTATTGATAATCGTAGAAATGAGTTCATGTAATACCTTAAACAGCTGTTCACTTCATCCCTTATTTTGCTACCGCTTTCGGTCGAATGCCGTTACGTAGCACATATTTTTGTCTAGAGCAAGAGCTGTGTACACACGTAAAAAAAGGCAAAGTCTTTGGCACACGCTGCTCAGCGGGCTTTACACCAAAGTACGGTGTGTTAACTTTAAGTTGGCCGAATATTCCCTTGTCCCGAATCAGCAACAGTCGGTAAAATTAATTTGTATTTCGCTGCGACCAAGATTAGCTAGCTGACAATGCAGTGTGAAGCAGCCACAGATGTCTGCTGAGGTACTTTGTTGCACTCGACTGTATTTAGTACTGTTTCCTGTCAGTGTGGTAAAAACATATAATCGTTGCAGTTAGGATCTTAGCTAAATATCTCAGTACGTCAGAAGATTTCAGTTTAGTTTACGATAATCAATATTGAAGTCCTTCCTTTCTTCCTTTTTTTTTACTTCGATGCGTGACTTCTGCTTTCGCGGATGAATGCATGAAGCGCATCTTATGGTGCCAGACAGCTCCTCACCCCGTACTGGTCTATAGGGCAGGGGGGGGGAGGGGGCTAACTTCACCGCTCTCCTCTCTCCCATTCTGAAGTCAACCTACTTAATATACTGCTTAGCATTTCTTCGCTGTGGCACTAGGACTGGACGGGCGGGGAGCCCAGCGTCTCGGCCGTCTTTTACCTCCCCTTCCCCCCCCCCCGCCCCCATCCCTGGAGACATCCACGCCTCTGATATGACAGCAGGTTGGGACCGTTCTGGGGGAACTGAATGGAGAAAGAATCGTCACCGATCTCTGGATCAGAACTAAACACCTCCAAGGATCGAGTCAAGCACGCTACCCACTACACCACCATGGCCACGACCTCAAAAATACTGTCATCAGAGTACTATTCACAATTAACTTTTAGTCATGCTTTCAGCAAGCCACCCTACTTCGCACGGTGTTGCTGAATATCAACGGCTGGACCACTTGTCTGGAGTTTTGGTAATTTAGTTTAAGCCTCTATTTACTTCACAAACTCAATCGCAACCGAAACATCCTGCGTTCAGACCTGGACAGCCCATCCTGTGGTTCGCCACCACAGAATCCGTGTTTACCTCATTGAGCACCCTCAACGACAACAGCCGATCCGTCACTCATTTGTCATCAGGCAGCACATTCAGATTTAACCTACACATTTGCACAACAAGTAAGATGCAGCAGAAACGGTACAGCTACAATGGCTCTCCACTACACCCGAGCGGCTGATAAATAGGCTATCTACGATAAGCGGTTGGATGACAAACACCGTCACACTTTTAGCTACGATTCTGATCTACATTGGATACTAACGTTATGTGTGATGCCGCCTTATGGACACTCTACATCGATAAACTCCAGCCACAACTACAGTTGTAATTATATCACATCAAGCGGAACCTTCGGAGAGACGTTTGGCTCTAACGGACGGGATGCCTACGTTACTACAGCATAACCAACGCATAAATGTGAAAGTCTTAGCACCGTCGCCGCACGGTACCACCTGGCAGATGGTCTCCTGCCCCAAACCATACCGTGTGTGGCCGAGGACAACCGACAGTGACGGCTCCAACCCGGCCCTGGTCGCTGACCACCAGGCACCACTCTCACAGTGACCAACACTACGCCATTTAGCAATCGCGAAAGCGTTACGGAGATGGTAGATAAACTCTAGTGGAAGACTATGCAGGATAGACGCTCAGTAGCTGGGTGTAATGTCTCTTGCAGCGGTCTCTCAGCGATATTTTCAGAAATTTTATAAATTATATAACTCAGTACATATCTCGAAATCTTATCTTACCCATTATCAATCCAAAGTAGTTTCAAGCCCAATTATTCCTTGGAGCGTCCATTTACTCCATGGAATAGCTTCTCTGCTATCTATGTTTTCTCTTATGAAAAGAATGAAGGAATTCTTACCGATTAGTCGTGAAAGAAGGAGGATGTATATGTATGTATTGTTGAGCTAGTCACCATCTTGATGAGATTCTGTATGAGAAGGAATTTAATACATGAACTAAACTAAAGTAAGCGTGTTCGCGTATTATTTAACTGATTATTATTGGCAGTGTCTGCTTACTACGCTGTGTTGCACGGGATCAGTGGGGAACGTCTGATTTACAGTGGACGAACCTGCCGTTTTGTATGCTCAAGATATCCAGTTACTTCAAATAAATAGGCTAAGACGGTCTTACCAGCAGATCTCCGGTCTTCCCCATGTGATCACCGAAAGTTAATAATTATTACAAATGTTTTCAGGAGATCGACTGAAAATTTTCGTCGCACCGAGACTTCTAAATTGCTTCACTGCCCTATGGAATTTAAGTTAAGCTCAATTTAATCAGGATAGAACAGTATTGAACTGTGTGAATGTGATAAGCCTGCTTTGTGAATGAAAATTCCCTTAACATACGCATGTTTTTCCTATCCTGATCAGTGAAGAGAGGTTTTTTAAATTTTAGATCCCACACAAAAAATATTACATCGGGACGGGCTTTTGTTGAAGTTTCGAGAACATACCTTCACCGATGAGTCAAGCAGTATATTGCTCCCTCCTACGTATATCTCGCGAAGAGACCATGAGGATGAAATCAGTGAGATGATAGCCCACACAGAGGCATACCGACAGTCTTTCTTTCCACGAACAATACGAGTCTGTAATAGAAGGGAAAACCGATAGAGGCACTCAAAGTACCCTCCGCCACACACCGTCAGGTGGCTTGCGGAGTAGGGATGTAGATGTAGATATATAGGGGGCACAGCCACCTCAGCGTCTTAACAATAATGGTACCATTGCCAGTTCAGCAATGCTACACGCAATTGCTGCCTCCTCCTCCTCCTCCCCCTTCCCCTACGAGTTCCCAAACACGACATGCAGGCCATCACAGGCGCGTTGGCCCGCACAAAGACACTAAGCCGCCAACAGCTACTGCAGGTGGCCCAACTACACGCCGTCTCTTCTACGCACCTGGAAGGCCGATTATATGATATCTTTCTCATCAGTTCAAAGCACTTGATTCCAACACACTGGAGTGCAAATCAGCACTAGACAAAAAGTCACCGCTATAACTCCATGCGGCTAACAACACCCAGGTCACGATCCGCAGATCCACTGCGCGCACCCTGCAACTGTCACCTCAACACCATCACCACTTTACTTCACTGACGTCACGGAACTAGTAACTGGACTTGACTCCCTTCGTCACTTCCACCTCTCTCCAGACTACTTATGATGAAATTTATCAGACATTCTTTACACCAACGAGCATTTGGGGAAGTTACATAATCTTAACAGTAAATGTTTCGAACAAAACTAGACACTTAAAAGCTTTCAGCAGTACGTCAAATAATGCACACAAACTCGCAGTAACACCCAACTGAAACTTAACTGGGCACGTCCAGTGACATTTTAATCAGTTTAAATTACATCTTAAGAAAAATACAACAACTGCAATAAGAAAGGTGAAGCTTTCACAAAATTTCCTAAATATTCTCCTGGGTTTGCAGGCGGTTTGCACCTTGCTGTAGAACCCGTGACACTCCACAATAACGCAGCCAAGAAGCTCAAGTTAACTGGTTCTGAGACACACTAGGCCATTATTACAAACACAGTAAAATTAACACACACAATGAAACTTGGTAATAAATAGGTGAAACTCACACTCTGGAGAGTAGATTTAGGAAATAGCTGCACGCCTTCCTTCAATATGGTTCAGTTTACAATATAAGAAAGTACAAGTAAATATTCCTGGTACCAGATGATACAACGGATACAATAAGTTAACATAATGTTGCTTAATTTGTAAGAAGAATAAAACTGTTGGATGTGAAAGTCGCACTACCGGTTTTAAAGAAAAACCTAAACTCCGTCCAAAAAGGCCTCATAAGGCCCAACGGTACCGCCAAGCCCCCGTCATCCTCAACCGATGGGCGTCATTGGATGCGGATATGGAAGAGTATGTGGTCACCACACCATTTTCCCAGCCGTTCTCAGTCTTCGTAACTGGAGACCCTACTTCTCAGTCAAGTAATTCCTCAACTGGCCTGATAGGGGTTGAGTGTATCACGCTTGCCAATTGCGCTCGGAAGCCCAGGACAGTGGCCCATTCAAGTGCCGATGAAGCCCAATAGCGCTTAACTTCGGTAATCTGAGATAACCGATGACGCCAACCCCAGACCGCCAGATGCTCGGCACGCCCCGTAGTTACCCACCTAGGCACCACGTGCATCCTCGGTGGACTGTTTGCGAGAGAGCGAGCTCTGACAGAATTACAACGTCATCGCCAAACCTATAGTTAATTGAACTTTAATTCATTTTTCTTTGATTTCCTTTCCTGCTTCTTCAATGTACAGATTGAATAGCATCACGGATAAGCTACAGCCGTCTCAACCACTGCTTCCCTTTCGTACCACTCGACTTTTATAACTGTCGTTTGGTTTCTGCACGAGTTGTAAATAGGCTTGTGCTCTCTGTATTTTACGCCTGCTACCCTCAGAATTTCAAGGAGATTATTACAGTTATTAATTTCAAAAGCTTTCTCTAAGTCTACAAATTGTAAAAACGAAGGTTTGTCTTTCCTTAATTTATCTTCTAAGATAAGTCGTAGATCAGTATAGCCTTGCTTGTTCCTAAACTTGGCCGGAATTCAAACTGATCTTGCCTGACGTCTGCTTCTACCAGTATTTTCATTCTTCTGTAAAGAATTCGTGTTAGTATTTTGGAACTATAACTTATTAAACTGATAGTTAGGTAATTTTTACAAAATTCAGCAACTGCTTTCTTTGGAACTGGAATTATTACGTTCTTCTTGAAGTGTGTCTCATACATCTTGCACACCAGATGGAAGAGTTTTGTCATGGCTGGCTCTCCCAAGGCTAACAGTAGTTCTGACGCAATGTCGTCTACCCCTGGGGCCTTGTTTGGACTTAGATCATTCAGAACTCTGTCACATTCTTCTCACAGTATCATATTTCACATGTCATCTTCATCTACTTCCGTTTCTATTACATTGCCGTCAAGTTCAACACCAGTGTATACATCTTCCACATATTACTTCCACCTTTGAGCTTTCCCTTCTTTGCTTAGGGCTGGTTTTCCATCTGAGCTCTTTGATATTCATACAGCTGCTCCTCTTCTCCCCAGAGGCCTCTTTAATTTTCATTTAGGCAGTATTTATCTTTCTCCTAGTGAAATATACTTCTAAATCCTTACATTTGTCCTGTAGCCATTCCCGCTCAGCTATTTTGCACGTAATATCAATCTTATTTTTAAACATTTGTATTCCCTTTCTCATCCTTCATTTGCTGCGTTTTTAAGTTAGTTAAATTCAATATCCCATGTGCTGTCCAAGGATTTTTACTGATACTTCTCTTTTTACCCATTTGATCCTCTGCTGCCTTCACTATTTCATCTTCTAACGCCATCCATTCATCTTCTACTCTATTTCATTTCCCTGTTCTATTCAGTTGTTGCCTAGTGCTCTTTCTGAAACTCTCAATAACCTATGGTTCTTTCAGATTATCTGGTCCCACCTCCTTAATTTCCTAGCTTTTTCCAATTTCTTCATTTTTAATCTACACTTAATAACCAATACATTGTGGTCAGAGTTCACATCTGTCCCTGGAGATCTCTTACAATTTAAAATCTGGTTCCTAAATCTCTGTCTGAGCATTACATGGTCAATCTGAAACCTTCCAGTGTCTCCAGGTCTCTTCCACATATACATCTTGCTTCTATGATTCTGAAACCAAGATCTAGAGACGATTAAAATTATGCTCAGTGCAAGATTCCACCAGGTGGTTTTGTCTTTCATTCCTTTCCCAAAGTCCATATTCACTTACTGTCTTCAGCTCCCATCATAAATAAAGTTTCGTCTCCTGAATAATTTCTTTAACCTCGTCGTAAGTTTCTTCAATTTCTTCATCATCTGTGAGGCTAGTTGGCTCATAAACTTGTACTACTGTGGTAGGCGTGGCTTCGTGTCTATCTCGGCTACCATAATGTGTTCACTACGCTGTACATAGTAGCTTAGGCACATTCCTCTAATTCATTATTAAAAATAATTCTGCATTACCCCTATTGCATTTTTTACTTATAATCCTATATTCACCTGACGAGAAGTACTGCTTTTCCTGCCACTGAACTTCACTGAATCCCACTATATCTAACTTCAACCTATTCATTTGCCTTGTTAAATTTTCTTACCTACCTGCCCGATTAAGGGATCTAACATTCCACGCCCCGATCCGTATAATGCCAGTTTCGTTTCTACTGATAGCGACATAATCTTGAGTAGTCCCCGCCCAGAGATGCAACTGGGGGACTGTTTCACCTCAGTAATATTTTACGCATGAGGATTCCATCATCATTTAACCAAACGGTAGAGCTGCACGCCATTGGGAAAAATTACGGCTGTAGTTTCCCCTTGGTTTCAGCCGTTCGCAGTACCTGTAAAGCAAGGCCGTTTTAGCTTATGTTACAAGAGTCAACCATCGAGACTGCTGTCCCTAGAACTACTGAAAAAGCTGCTGCCCCTCTTCAGGAACCACATGTTTGTCTGGTCGCTCAGCAGATACCCCTCCATTCTCGTCGCACATGCCGCACAGCTATTTCTATCGCTGAGGCACGCAAGCCACCCCATCGACGGCAAGATCCATGGTTCATGGGAAGGTTATTTGGATAAGAAAACAAATAACTGGTCCATGCAATTTTACAGTCCTCAAATGGTTATTTGAGACGAATGTGGTGTCGGTGGCATACTGCGGTTGCTGCTCAAAAAGGTGGGAATGGTACCCATGAGTCTTACTATATAACAAGTTCAGAAAATTCTCTTCTTAGCGTCGTATTTTCGTAGTACAGAGCTATCTAATGTACGCTTTGAATAATGGTCCCAATTCCTTATTTAATATAATCTTGCTGCTCTTCTTGCCTCGTTCAGCACACAAGAGGCAAATAGTTTGCATGCTAGCCGCCAACTAACTCTTGCCCCAAAGGAACCTTGAAGTTCGACCTACATACCCACATTTTCTATTCCCCCCAAGTTAGTTTCGTTGCAGGGGAACTTCCCTCCATGTTTTGCACGATAACAAAACCACTATCCCTATGCATGAACCAATACTAGAAGTAAAGTTTCAACATAACCATATTTTGCAGAAAACTGCTTTCAAAATTATATTAATAGATTAAAACAGATATAAATAATGAACGAAATATTTATGCAGATGTTACGTGAAAGAGTATGGTTATGCAGATGTCACATTTAGGAAAAACAGACAAAAAATTACATGAGATAGATACAGAGACTGTCGCTATTGGTGTTAGATAGTGGCAGAAGACCTCTGGCATAAGAAGTCACCTGTTCTGCTAATGGCCTTTTCAAAGAGGAAGGAGGATCGGATAGAGGTTCTGCGCACACTCGTGCCCTTAGGGTGGAATACAGCCCCTGAAAGGTGGAAGAATCAGCAATGATCAACAGCATGAAGACCCAGAAGCCAACGGAGACCACTGCACTGAAGACACATAATGATTACACACAGAACGTGTGGGCAGTAATTTAAAACGTGGGTCATCTCTCCATTGGCAAAAGTTTTCGGATTAGTCTCGCATTCGGATCTCCGGGAGGAGACTGATGCCGGCCGCGGTGGTCTAGCGGTTCTAGGCGCTCAGTCCGGAGCCGCGCGACTGCTACGGTCGCAGGTTCGAATCCTGCCTCGGGCATGGATGTGTGTGATGTCCTTAGGTTAGTTAGGTTTAAGTAGTTCTACGTTCTAGGGGACTTATGACCTCAGCAGTTGAGTCCCATAGTGCTCAGAGCCATTTGAACCATTTTTTTAGGAGACTGATGAGGGCTAGGTGACAATGAGAAAATGGCTTCAAATGGCTCTGAGCACTATGGGACTCAACTGCTGAGGTCATTAGTCCCCTAGAACTTAGAACTAGTTAAACCTAACTAACCTAAGAACATCACAAACATCCATGCCCGAGGCAGGATTCGAACCTGCGACCGTAGCGGTCTTGCGGTTCCAGACTGCAGCGCCTTTAACCGCACGGCCACTTCGGCCGGCACCATGAGAAAAACACTGAATAACCAACGAAAGCGTAACGTAATAGCCAAGGAACGGTTAAAGTTCTACGAGTAGTACTGCGGAATATTAGAAGTTTGAAATTGGTAGGGAAGCTAGAATATCTGAAAAGCGAAATCCAGGAGCTCAGTCTAGATATAATGGGAGTCAGTGAAGTATCATATAAAGAAGAGAAAGGTTTCTGGTCAGACGAGTATAGAGCAATATCAACAGCAGCAGAGAGTGTTATAAAGGGAGTAGGTTTCGTTATGAACAGGAAGGTAGAGGAGATGATGAGGTACCATGAACACGTGAGTGATAGGGTTGTTCTCCCCAGAATCGATATCACACCAACATCGACAACGTTATTCAGATATATATGCTGAAGTTGCAAGCAGAGGATAAAGGATGAGGAGATAGAGAAAGTATCTGAGGATACTGAACGGGTAATTCAGTAGGTAGAAGGATAGGAAAATCTAATAGTAGGGGGAGTGGAATGAGATTGTAGGAGGAGTGGAAGAAAGGATTACGGGGACATACGGACTTGCAAATTTCACTCCATCTCAAGCATTCATAACAAATATACGATTTTGTTTTTGAGTCGTCATTCTTCTGACTCGTTCCATGCATCACGCCACTTATTCCTCTCCCGTGCCAAAATTCTCATAGCACTTGCAATCTATGTCCTTAATTATTTGCTCGATGTATTCCAATCTGTCCCTTGACCTACAATTGATACCCTCTACATCTCCCCATAGTACTATGCAAGTTATTCCGTTATGTCTTAACAAATGTCCTACCAACCTGTCTATGCTTCCCTACCACACAGAGCTGTACACTACACGTCTGGTTTCGACAGCATGACTTCATCCTGTCAGGAGATTTCGGTACCACGCTCCTGCAATGGTTTGTCTCTTCCAAGATAGAAAGTTAGCAACAAACCATGACAGTATAAAAAACACTACAGGCCAACATACCCCAGTGTTTCCATACATTTCACCAACTGCTTGTTTTGCTCCTTTGTTCTTGGTTACAGTAACATTCGCAGCATTCGCCCATGGTGATTAGGTGGCTAATAAAGTTACTAGGATTCTCATGATTACTAGGATTTTAACGAAAGCTGAATAATTTCTTCTGTGTGTGTAAACAGTCTAAGCTCAAATACAATAAATTTCCTCTAAGCAGAAAAGCTTCTGTCCACAAATCGACACGAAATTAGAAAGCATCGCTTCTGAGAAACTCAGTTTGCACTTTTCTCACATGATTCTGCAAACTACGGATGAAGGACAAGAGGCAGATTCTATAACCCTAGATTTCCTAAAAGCATTTGACACGTCGCTTCAATAATGGTTGTTACCGAGAGTCTGAGTATACAGAATAGATTACTGGAAATGTAAGTCGCTTGAAGAGTTTAAGAAATAGAACTCAGTACTTGTCCTCAATGGGGATATTCATTACAGACAAGGTATCGTCATCAGTGCCCCAAGGAAGTGTCATAAGACCACCGCCATCTACATAAATGATTTGGCGGATAGGGTTAGCACCAGTCTGTGACTGTTAGCTGATGATGTTGCAATATATTGGAAAGTATCGTCGTCAAGGGACTGAAGAAGGATACAGGATGACTTAGGGAAAATTTCTAGTTGGTGTGATTAATGGCAGCCTTTTCTAAACGTAGGTAAAAGTAAGTTAATGCAGATGAGTAGTAGACTAGGTAAGATGGCGGCCACTGAGTGACGTGCGTTTCTTTGGCTCGCGAGTTTTTCCGCTCATTGAAGGTGTTACAGAGAAGTTCGGCAGTCCACAACGTGTGCATCCGACTAAACAAGTGTTACTTGCCGTGGTGTGTTGATTACCACAAGTGATAAGTGATAAGTGAGTAAAAAATGGGAAGAGCACGAGTAAGCGGCAGCAGGCGATGCTGCAGGGGCGCAGGCAGCGCGGGCGCCCGTTCTCCGGCGGCAGGTGAGGCCTCGCTTCCCGACATCGGGGAGCTCGTCCGGTCCCAGGTGAGTGCGGCGCTGCGCAGTAAAGACACGCTAGGCGTAATCGTGCAATCCATCACGGACTCTGTGACGGCTGCGGTCATGGACAAACTGCAAGAGTCTGTCGGGCGCAACGGCACCGAAATCCAGTCTCTTAAAAAGTCCCTGGCCGCACAAGAGAAAAAACCGCCGACCTAGAAGCTAAACTGTCTGCGCCCACCGATGAAATTGAGCAGTATCAGCGAAGGAACAGCTTGCGCTTGTTCGGGGTAGCTGAAAACGACCGTGAAAACACCGACGACCTGGCCATTAGCCTCGTGCGTGAGAAACTTGGCGTGCAGATCGACGTGGCCGATATTGACAGAAGTCACCGTGTTGGGCGCAGGATACCAGGTGCCATGAAACCCAGGCCCATAGTAATTAAATTTGTGTCATACCGGAAAAGAGCTGAAGTGTTTGCTCAGAAAAGAAAACTCGCCAAGAGTGGGGTTACCCTGAGGGAAGATCTGACGCGCGAAAGACTAAAAGTTTTGAACACTGCGATCACACAGTTCGGCCTTCAGAATGTATGGACCCAGGATGGCAGGATCGTAGTCAAGACGGAAGGAGGGAGGAAAACGGTGACGAACATGTCCGAACTGAAAGACTGAGCGAAATCTCTCGAGACACAAAGTCTCATATTGTACTCTGTCTAATATAAGTTAATTTTTATTCTTTCTTTTCATTTTTTTACGTAAATATTGCTTCGTTATTTCTATAAGTTCCATAAGTACTCTATTTTAAATCAGTCGATTGTTTCACATAAATATTGCTTCTTTATTTGTCTATCATAAGTGCTCATGTATATTCATATTGTCAGTCAAACGGGAATTAACATTCTCCATTAACAGGAATCTCCTTAAAACCGCCTTTCTATATCTGTTATTTTCATCCTCGTCACTACCACTACTACTATTATCTTTTTCGTAACCACTACTGCCACTTTCCATCTTTCTTTTCGCTCCCTTCTCCGATACCTCCAGCATGTTTTTCACCTTTAGCCCGCAGACGCTTGAGTCAGTCACGACCTTGGACACACCTGTAAATATGTCTTCCCCCGCGAAATCCAGCTTTCCTCCCTCTTCCGGCCATCAGGTAAACGGAGCGCGCTCGGTCCTACAGGCGGCCACAATGGGACGGACCGGTTCCGGCGGTGGGCTCTTTGTGGCTCACGCGAACGCTCAGTTGCTAACGGCTCACTTCGACGAGTTCTGTGACCAGTTCTGCCAATCGCTGTTCCATATTATCCTCGTCTCTGAAACTTGGTTGAAACCAAACATTTCTCCCGACGCTATCCGAATCACTGGTTACTCTCTCCTAAGGGCAGATCGTGAAACACGATGCGGGGTTGGTGTGGGTGCCTATGTTCGCTCTGATCTGAGACCTACTATACTATGCACATCGGATGCAAAGGGCGAAGGAGAAGCAGAGTTCTTGTTTTTCGAAATAAATACATCAAATCAGAAACTGCTGATTGGAGTAATCTATAAACCTCCAAACGTCGGTACTATGTCCTCTTTTTCAGTCTGCCCTGTCCTCGCTCGTGACACAGTATGAGCACATAATCATTATGGGCGACAGAAACATCGACATACAGTTAAAATCTCCCTCTGCAGAAAAACTAAGGAGATTGTTCCACTCCAATTATATGAGTTTAACACCGCTGGACCCAACTCATCACACGCCACACAGCCATACACTCATAGATATAATAGGAACAAAGCGACCAGGTAAAATAATTCGCGCCAATCAGACATCCGCTCCGGGACTCTCTGCCCATGACGTGATATTGTCAAATTACTCAGTGCATACTACCAAAGAAAAATCTCACCTGGTAACCTACAGAAACCTAAAAAATGTTAACCATGACGCTTTTCAAAAGATTGCTCAGACATCCCTTGGCATGATATAAGCAATGAACCGACTGTAGACGGAAAAACTCGGGAATTATGTCGCAAAATTATTGCATTGTATGCTAAACATGCTCCTCAACGCACTGTCAAGATAAAGAGAGCTCCCACTCCGTGGCTCACCACTGCATTACGCCAGTTAATGAATAAACGTGATGCTGCACGTAGGGCCTTCAAGCGTAACCCAACTCCCGAGGCGTACGAAGCTTATAGGAAACTCCGAAATAGAACCAAGCAAAGCGTGAGGAATGCCAAAATCAGACATGCTCGCTCTGTCGTATGCGGCATATCAAAACCTGTTGCACTGTGGATAAAGCTGCGCAGTTTCGGTATATGGAAGCGAAGATATGACGCTGTTTATCAAGCGTCTGCAGAAGAATTAAACGATTTCTTCTCAACAGCTGTAAACTACCACGCAGCGACAAATTACCAGCCCCAAGATATCAATCTCTCGAGAGACAAGTTTTTCATAAAACAGGCAATTATGAGAATCTCTTCCGAGGCAGTAGGAAATGATGGAATGAGCATTGGCATGATTAAGAACGTCGTAGACACTATTACTCCAGTTACCACAGACATCTTCAACCTGTCTCTTGTCAGTAGTACATATCCTACTGAGTGGAAGCAAAGTTTAATTCAACCTATACCCAAGACTGACAACCCTAAGTCGCCAGGTGACTACAGGCCGATCAGCATACTACCGGCAATATCTAAAGCCGTAGAATACATCGTCCATGAACAGCTGACAGATTACCTCAAAACTCACAACATCCGCGACAAATATCAGTCAGGCTTTCGAAAGCACCATAGTACAGCAACTGCATTAATCAAAGTAACTGATGACATTAAACATGCTATGGACAGACTTGAAGCTACCATCCTAACACTGCTTGACTTTAGCAAGGCTTTTGATACTGTTGACTTTGATATATTACTAATTAAAATGAAGCAGCTGAATTTCTCAGACAGCGCAATACACTCGTTCGACAGCTACCTCAAAAACAGAAGTCAACAAGTCATTTGTGGGTCGGAAAAGTCATCATGGAAAAAGGTGCGCTTTGGAGTTCCCCAAGGCCCCGTCCTTGGTCCATTACTCTTCTCATTGTACATTAATGATATTTCTTCAGTGATTCACTCCTGCAACTACCATCTATATGCCGACGACATCCATTGTACATAAGTGCAAGCCCCAAGAACATTGCTGACGCAGTAGCGAGTATGAACGCAGATCTTTGCTCTGTTTCTCGATGGACACAGAACCTAGGTCTGAAACTAAACCCCAAGAAATCCCAGGTCATACTTATATCTCATCCAAAGTTGATCAGCCGGTACTTTCGCGAAACAGTCCCTCAAATACTCCTCAATAGTACCCAACTACCATACCAAAAAACAGTAAAAGACCTTGGAATAATCTTGAATGAACACCTAAACTGGGAAGAACAAACAGTCACAGCTTGCCGGAAATCGCTCTCCTCCCTACATGCAATTTAAAAATTTTGAAAAATATTTTCAACCCATGTTAAACAAAAATTAGTCCAAACGCTAGTCTTGCCTAATCTTTACTACTGTGATGTAGTTCAACACGGCACAAATAGTGAAAATTCGAGATGCCTCGAGCTAGCGATGAATGCTTGCGTTAGATACGTATGCAATATACGGTTGTATGATCATATCAGTCCTTCATACTCCCAGCTAGGTTGAATACGCCCACATAAGGCACGCGATCTCTACACGATGTGCTTACTTCATCGATTTCTTAGCAACTGGTGCCCCCAATACTTATCTTCTCACATTAAACACCTATCATCATTCCACAACCGCAATACCAGATCGGATACGTCTAGCATCTTGGCTGTACCTTTACATAACACAAAATCTTTCTCCGTGTCATTCTCCATCTCAGCCATACGACTATGGAACGCGCTCCCCTGTGATCTGCGTCTTATCCAGAACCACTCAACATTCAAGTGGGAACTCAAGACTTACATTGTGGTGCCCCTCTCATCTCTTTCTTTCTCCTCTCCATCATAGCTTCCAATTTTACCATTCTATTTCTCTTCCTCTAACCTATCTACCTCTTCTATATCTCTTTCACCCCATTCTATCGTCTTATGTCTCTACTTGATGACAATAACTCACAAGCTGCAAGAATATGACGAGAAAATTCACAACTAGCAATAGGACTGACATTTACAAAAGAAAAATATGTTTACTTTCATATACATAGTCATTACTATTATTATTATTATTATTGATTGTTATAATTATTTTTGATTGTTATAATTATCATTGTACTACTTTTATAATCACTATTTTTTTCTTTAACATTAATACTGTATAACATGTTATATGGCCTTAATGTTCTGTAGAAACTGAAATTTGTTGAATCTGAGTATGCCTGATTAGGTGTAAGAGGGGGCCTGAAGGCCCTAATCTTGCCAGGTAAAATAAATGCATAAATAAGTAAATAGTAAAAGCGAACCAGAATACAGCATCAGAAGTGTTGTATTTGACACAGTCACGCCTGTTAAGTATCCAGGTGAACACTACAAAGTGATATGAAATGGGATGAGCCCATGATGACGGTAATAGGAGAGCGAATGGCTAGCATTGGTTTATTGACTGAATTATAAGAAAGTGTAGCTCATCTACACTAGTGTGAGCCATTTTTCAGTACTGCTCGAGTATTTGGCACTTCCACCAGCAGAGATTAAAGGAAGAGAGTGAAACAATTCGGAGGCAAGCTGCTAGATTTGTTAACAGTAGGTTCGGTCAACACGGAAGTACTACGGGGATGGTTCGTGAAGCCAAGTGGGAAATGCTGGAGGGAAGACGATGGGAAAATTTAGAAAATCAGCATTTGCTGTCTGACTGCAGAACGATTCCACTACTGCCAAAGTACATTTCCCGTAAGGACCACGAAGGCAAAATAAGAGTAACTACGGCTTGTATGGAGCCATATAGACGCTAATTTTCCCCTCGCTTCATTTGCGAGTGGAACAGGAGAGAGAATGACTAGTGGCCAGCGGAGTATTTATGCAGACGTACAACGTAGCGGACAGCACGACATCAAGTTCAAAATGTCGTGCATAGCGTTGATGCCTGATCTATCAGCGATCTTCGCTCTTTCTCAAATCGCCTAAACTGTGAAAAGCTGATCCTCCAGGGCTTCCCACTCCTCTTCCGACTTCCGCTTTTGCACCGAGAGTCGGCCGTCCCTTTGTTCTTCGCCATTCAGTCTTCAAAACAGGAAACGTCTCTGCACAGTGAATACCAACACTGTGTCAGATGATGCAACACTGTTTTCGTACATAACCCAGAGCGGACTGTAGCAGCGTTTGTCCCCTTCAACTATAGGGAACGCACTGCTGTGCCAGACACCGCACCATCAGTGCGCTGCGGCATGTTGGTTTCGCTCAGCTAGCGGCGTGCTACAGTTGTGTGGAGCGGGGATTTTAGGTGTATCATCACTGTAGACACGTCAAAATAGCAGGTAGGACGACTGTATATAGGTCAGTGGCCGTAATCACGCACAAACTCATGGAACTTTTAAGCCTTGCCATACTTTGCTACTTCTAATTGATAACGCGTTTCGGCTAACTGTCATCATCGGACTTGTCACAAGAGAAATATTTAAACACGCTATAGACAATTCTTTTCGCATACCACAAAAATATTTTCCATAAGAAAATGAGATAGCGATGGGAGATACGTTATTTCAGTAGATCACAAGTTGAGAAGGGCTCGTAACTAATAGGCTACAAATACATTAGCATACATGAGCAATACATACGAAATGCGCTAAAACATCAGCACTATGTATATCGTTAACCAGTGCTGACTTACATGAAGTGTCGTTGCATAGCAGCATCTACGCAGATGCGGATAGGACGGTAAATTATTCGACAGTCAGCCGGCCGGGGTGGCCCAGCGGTTCTAGGCGCTTCAGTCCGGAACCAAGCGGCTACTACGGTCGTAGGTTCGAATCCTGCCTCGGGCATGGATGTGTGTGATGTCCTTAGGTTAGTTAGGCTTAAGTAGTTCTAAGTCTAGGGGCCTGATGACCTCAGATGTTAAATCCCATCGCGCTTAGCGCCATTTAAACCATTTATTCGACTGTCATCAGAGAGTGTATCAGATTAGACATATACTCTCTTTTTGTTGGTGTACTACGTAAACATTAAAATAACAAATCCGTATGGTATAATAAGTGTGCATCTACATACCTCACGTACGAGTTAAAAAAATTTGAGGTAATGTGAGTTTTGCAGAGAGCACTCAGACGCCACGTACTCAACAATTTGAAAGAACTTGATACACATTCTCATAGAACGACTCAGTCACAACAAGTGTCAAATGAGCAAGCAGAGTTTAGTAAAAATTGCTTTCTTCACATCGTGTATGATATATCTATTTTATTGCCATCACATGGATTATGCACTCCTTTCCTGTGTGTCATTTTACCTATTGTCTTGAAATTGGGTTTCATTATTTTGTTGATTGTTTTTGCTGTTTTGGGCCAACGATTTCTGTCATTCTACATAGATGCATGTGTATTATGCCATATTGATTTCTCATTTTAATGTTTACCTAAGACTTAACAAAACTGGAAAGTATATTTGTGATCTAATTCACATTTTTATCCATGTTTTAACTTACCTATCATCTATCAAAGAGAGCTTGCTGTTGTGCTTTGAGGGCCACCTGATGGCGGTTGAATAACTTACCTTGTAATTGGCGACTGTGTCGCCGCCATTGTGCACCCACAATTCACACGAGTGTGTACTGTTTGCCAATAAACATTCTATTGATGTTTTATAGCACTTCATATGAGTTACTCATGAGTATTACTGCGTACGCACCCCATAAACTGCGAGCACTTCTTAGTTTGTGATCTGTTGAAATAACGCACATCCCGTAGCTATATCCTTTTTCACGGAATATATGTCATATGTCCAAAGATTTGTCAGTTTGCATGTTAATTATTCTTTTTTATGACAAATCCGATGATAACAGCTATCCAAAACGCATTAGCAGATAAAAAACAACAAAGAGTGGCCAAGACAGAAATATTTTGTCTGTTTCGGTAGACATGTACAGACATAAGAACAAATACATAATCAATTATACAACTTTATTTTGTAGATGTGAGAGTTGAAATTTCACGAGCATCGCTCGTAACTGCTTTCTTATGATTTAGGGGTTGGATAAATAACAGCAAATAAAGCCAGACGGGTTTGGAGAACTCTCAGAGAATATTAGAAGACGGCAGTAGATTTTCGTCCGCCTGGAGCATGTTGTTTGCTGAAGACCCGGACATGAAACGAGGGGGGTGAGGGTAAGGGAGTGCTGAAGTGTCCAGGTGCTGGGCGGCGTGTCCCCTCAAGACGTCTGGGAGGCGGGGCAGGGCGATTAAGGGGCGCCGGCGCCGGTCCTGGTCCGGGGCTGCCATCTGCCCCCACCCCCTGGCACATTGATCCCGGGGTGCGTTGTCATGGCGACCCCGCTGCCGACCCTTACAACCTGCACGACCGGCAGCGCATTATTAGGCTCGTTCCGCGGGCTCGCCTACCTGCCAGGCGCACGCGCCGCTGCCTCCTCTGGCCTCGTAGAGCCCCGGGAAACGGCGGGGTGGCGCAGGCGCTGCGTACCCGGGGAGACGCCGTACTCCCACCTGTTTACTCTCACGGTAGACAACAGCGGTAAGAGACAACAGAATGTGTTTGCAGTTGCCTTGGAGAGGGCTGAGCAACTAACACATACGTTTGGTTTGAAATCATACGTTTTGCAGATAACGATAGGAGACATACAAATGCGAAATAGTTACCCATACCACTATACTGCACCGTGAGTGCATTCTAAAATAAATAGTTTCTGAAATTGCACAGACTTTCTAGGCCACCTCTTGACATGAGGCCTGTTATCACTCGTCTCATGATCTCTGACAGAACGTCATTTAGTAGTTATTCTGTCGTTACGCCACACTACTAAAGTTGTCAGAGATTCATAGAATAATTTAGTCATTCTTTCCAGCGAAACGACGGAAAAACCGCTGAACTAGTTCCATCCAAAGATCGTGAGATGACTACCAACAGGCAATATATGAGTAATTCTTTCCTTGAAAAAGATTTACGTGCGTTCTGGATAGTGGATAATGAATAGCTACGTTATTCAGACAACAGGTGCTTCAGAGACAATAGTTATGTATAAATACTGTTCAAATCAATGTCAACTGCGATGTAAGGGTGTTTTTCATTATACAAAAAATTAAAGTTTCCTTCAGAACAAATCAAGAATTAACTGTATGAAGAATCAAAGCTTATCAGCTGTTCTGATAGCTGTTATTAGTGTCACTGTATCTTCAAGAGTGACAAAATAAATGGATTAAGATTGTTTGTAGATCGCCACAAAAGAATATTTACTGCTTGGTCATGTGACATTTTGAAAGCCTACAACACACTGTAAAACCTAAAGTGCAAGATCAAGTGAATTTCTAACAAGTTTCGCCCTCAATTTTTACCAAATTTCCAATAACGAAACCGCGGATAAAGCAGTTTGATTTGAAACATTAAGGTAATGACGTGGCCGAACCTTTTCAAGCGTAACAGCATTTATCTGTAAAGCATTTCCAGTTTGCAAAGATTGAGTATTACTTATACCTAGCTATAACTTTTCCATCCTTGGATAGGAATATATATATATATATATATATATATATATATATATATATATATATATATATATATATATATATATATATATCGGGGCGGTTAGTAGACCCGCAACCGAGCGCCTCCCCAGGTGGCGGATAGGGGAATGCCTCCTAGATATAGGTGGTACCGAGGAAATGAAATACTCGGGGCGGACCAAAACTACTAGTAGCGTCTGTTCCCACAGTGGGCGGCTACAAAAGGCGTCTGCTCCACATGTCAGTGGCGGCCTCAACCAACCTCCTGATCTGGAAAGTCAGGTTGTAGTCGTCAGCATGCCATACATCCAACTACTAAACATCATGATGGTACAACGAGAAAAATCTCACTACCCCGGGCCCCAGTCAATAGACCGGGATCGTCGTGAGCATCGGATTCCGGGGGCTCACGGACATCATGAGAAGAATCGGAGCTCCTCAAACTCCCTCAAGACCAAACGCAAACACTACATCGGCACACTCAACGTGAACACACTGATGAAGACAGGAAAGATGAAACAACTGACAGACACACTCGAAAAATTTCAAATCAAAATATGTGCACTGCAAGAAACACGATTCACAGACGAAGACCATTTCAACACGGAGAATTTCAGAATATACAAAGGAAAACCATCGAGACAACTGAAAAACCTAAGGCTTTTTGGCACAGGATTTGCAGTACACAGGTCCATCACGGACAGCATAATCGACTTTTCGTCACCAAACGAAAGAATCAGCACCATCACAGTGAAATCAGCCAATAAATCCTACACAATAATCAACGCACATGCACCGACTAATGACTACAACAGGAAAAATCCGGACGAAATTGATGACTTCTGGACGACAATGGAAGAAACTATCAGAAAAATTCCTGCACATAGAGTCAAAATAATACTGGGAGACTTCAACGCCAAACTCGGAAAAGAAAAGATATACAGACATATCACAGGAAAACATACTCCACACAAGGACACCAACAAAAACGGAAAACATCTGATAGACTTTTGCAAAAGCCACGACCTCGCCATTATGTCAACAAAATTCAAGAAACCAACACGAAAACTTACCACATGGAAATTCCCCAGCGGAAAGCAAGAACTACAAATCGACCACGTAATAGTGCAGAAAGACTCACAAAAAGAAATTTTGAACATAGACACCCGTAAAGGCTACTTCGACTCAGACCACCACCTACTACAGATCAGGATTCGTCTTTTGCCCAAGAAAAAGCTCCAGAAGAACAAAATTGTTAGACCAGATCCAGAATACGTTACTTTAAACCAGACACAAATATTACACAAAATTAAAATGGAGAAAACGACAGACTGGACACAACTTTCACGAAGAATCCGAGAGGCCATGAAACTAGCACAAGCACCACGAACACGGAAACACCGTTGGTGGAACCACACATGTGACCAAGCTATTGACCAACGAATCAGTGCATGGAAAAAATTTAGTTGCCATAAATCCCAAGAGAATTGGATGAACTTCTTGAAAACACAGAAGCAATCAAGCAAAATCATTCGCAGTGAAAAACGACAGTATGACAAACGGCGACTGACAGAGATCGAATCGGACTTCATGAAGAACAATACAAGAAACTTCTACAGAACGTTCAGAGAAAATATGACTGGATATCAACCACCCCACTTGCGCTTCAGAAGACCGGATGGAACCCTAGAAACCAATACCAAAAACAATTGTGACATTCTAGCAAAGTACTTTGAAAAACTGCTCAACACGGACCCCCCCATGGAAGAAATGATAACAGAAACGAGCACATACAATCCAGATAGTGAACCTCCAACTCTAGAAGAAGTTAAAGAAATAATAAAGTCACTCAAGAATCGTAGAGCACCAGGAGAAGATGGCATCATCGCGGAAATCTGGAGGTTACAAGACCCAGAACTCACCAAAGACATCCACAGGATCTTGGAAGACATCTGGAAGACCATGAAAATTCCTGACGACTGGAAAACTGCCCTGATACACCCACTACACAAAAAAGGTGACAAGACTAACCCGAACAACTACAGAGGAATATCCCTATTACCGGTCACATACAAGATCCTCTCTAAAGCTTTACTGAACAGACTAGAATGCCAAACCGACCACTTGATTGGGGAATACCAAGCAGGCTTCCGTAAAGGGCGGTCTTGTGCGGAACAAATTTGGAACCTGAAAATGATTTTACAGCACAAACAGAACCTGATCATTACCTTTGTTGACTTCAAAAAGGCGTACGACTCTATCGACCGGAAAACTCTCTTCAAAATTCTAGCAGAATACAAAGTAGACAACAAAACACGGGCTATCATAGAGCAAACTTTAACCAACACGACCTCCAAAGTAAAGTTCTGTGGGGAACTATCAGAGCCCTTTGAAATTCGCACAGGTGTCCGACAAGGCGATGGCCTCTCACCTCTCCTTTTCAATCTGGTGTTAGATAAGGTCATAAAAGAATGGGAAACATCACAACAGGGGATAACCTTAGGAAACCTACAGATTAAATGCCTGGCTTTTGCAGACGATTTGGCGATTGTCACGAAAGGTATAAAGGAAACAAAAGACGCTATTGAAAAACTGCACGAAATCGCTGCCAAAACTGGACTACAGATCTCTTACGAAAAGACACAGTTTATGAGCACAAAGAAACTCTCATCTCTGAACACAAAGTATGGCACGATTTACAAAACGGCAAACTTCAAATACCTCGGTGAAACACTACAAATGAGTGGACATAACAGAGACTCAAACGAAGAAAGAAAGACTAAACTGGACAAGGCATACAAAGTAGTGTGGAATCATTACAACAAGAAGTCTATCTCACAAAAAGCCAAATTACGCCATTACGACACGGTGGTGCTCCCCGAGGCACTATATGCAGCAGAGACCACACTAATCCTAGGGCATACACGTATCAGACAATTAGAAAAAGTAGAACGGAAAATACTTAGGAAAATATTTGGCGCAACTAACAACAATGGAACATGGATCAAGAAACCTACAAAGGAACTGTACAAACATACGGAAACAATCACAGAAAAGATTAGAAAACGCAGACTACAATTCTATGGACACCTATACAGAATGCCATCACACAGGCTGACCAAACAGATCTTTGACTGGGTAACCACTAGAAACAACAAATGGGTGGCAGAGGTAGAAAACGACCTGAACCAGCTTAACATAACAGCAGACACAATAAACGACAGAATAAAGTTCAGAAACATCATTAAGAAAAGTAAACTACATGAGATACAATGCGACAAACGAACAGGCATAAAATGGACCGAAGAACGCAAGCAAGATCACAGCCAGAAGATGAAAGAAATATGGGCAACCAAAAAGGCAATCAAGATGAAGCCGAAGACACAAAGCCGACAAGAAGCATGGACAGAGGACCGGAAACAGAAACACAGCGAGCGAATGAGGGAAGTTTGGGCAGCAAGGAAGGCAGCAAAAGGAACTGGCCATGTAGTTTACTCCAAATGCGCTCTTTAAGGGCAAAACAGCAATAATAATAATATATATATATATATATATATATATATATATATATATATATATATATATATATATATATATATATATATATATATTCGTGTTACACACTTTGAGATGTTGCAGAGGTGCAGAGGGGTACTTAGTAAATAAAGTTTTACAAAGAAACCCATGTCCGGAAAAGTCATCCAAATACGCTACAAAGCGTCGAAGTTATTGACGCCGGCGCCTGTAAATATATGTACGAATATATACAAAGTGGTTCCATGATACCTTAATGAATTTTTTAGGATGATTCACAAGGATAAATGTATCAGTTTGAGTTAAAGGTCCCTGCACCGGAAACAAATGAATCGATATTTGTAGGGGAAAACCGTTCTGACACGTCTGACAATGGAATAATATATTGTTATTGATGGTGCTAAGGTTGTAGGGTAGGCAAATTTCACAGATGGTAGCTGGGACCAAAAAAGGAAAAGAAATGTCCAGTAAGCATAAACTCCTAAATACATACCATAAGAGCTATGATCACTTGTTCAATCGAGGAGATATGTTCCACAGTGGTGAAGATGAACAAGTACTGATAGCTCCCCAGGTATGCATTTTAGAGCTGATGTGTGCTGGATATTTTTTTATTGTCCTGGTACAGACCACCACCTCTGAACGTTGCATACCCTACAGTCTTAGTAACAACAGTACCAGTACATATATTCCCATGTCAGAGTTACCTAACCGATTTTCGCTTATAACTTTCGACTCTTTCGTTTCCTTATCACGGTACTTAACCACAAATTGATACATTTATCCTTCTCCATCATCCCTCAAAATTTGTTTTAGCATCACGGAACCACCATTGGTTCAAATGGCTCTGAGCTCTATAGGACTTAACATCTGAGGTCATCAGTTCCCTAGAACTTAGAACGACTTAAACCTAACTAACCTAAGAACAACACACACATCCATGCCCGAGGCAGGATTCGAACCTGCGGCCGTAGCGGCCGCGCGGTTCCAGACGGAAGTGCCTAGAACCTCGAGGCCACTGCTGCCGGCGGAACCACCCTGGGTGTATATATCTTTACAGGCTCTGGTGCCTATAACGTCGTTGCTCTTAGCGTCTTTGGACTGTGTTTCCGAACCTGGGTTTCTATCCTCATTTTGTTCCCTCGAAATGTCTCACTGTAATTTATTTTGAAACACCCTGTACACGCAGTTTGTAGGAGTATAAGATAACGAAATCCTTCTCGCTTTCGCCCTTAATAAATGGTTCTCTGACGAAACACACAATTTTTGTTTCATTTCTTCTATTTCTGCTATAGATCCTATCTGACACCGTTTCCAGACTGACGAGCAGTATTATAGAATCCGTCGAAAAGCCAGTCCCGAACCTTCTTCGCTGCAGTACACTTCCTGAGGATTCCTCCATTAACTCTGTCTCGCTTCTAGCTTTGGTCTGATTAGTTTTAAGTGTTCGTTCCACTTTAAATCTCACCGTACAAATACTCCTAGGTTTGTAATGTACGTGACTGCATCGAGTGATTGTTCGGCAGTCATATTGTCAGAAAATAATGGGACTTTCCGCCTACTTATGCGCAGTATGTTACGACCATGTTGGGGGTCAACAGCAAATCCCTCCACCAGACGTCGATCCTCATCGAACTTTCCTTTATTTCGCTACAGTTTTCTAACGTTTTGACTTCTCTGTATTCAGTAGCTTCCATCGAGAACACTATCGTGAAGTTTTCAGCTATTATCCTCCAGGTGACCTCTACACATTGTGACACTCATTTGGTTTACTCCGGAATTCACATTTCTCTCTATTGACAGTGACACGCTATTTATATGTTTGCAAGGAACTCATCAGAACAATGACAAAGTTCATCTGGTATTCCATACGCTCGCGTTTTGTGCATTCGATTGTATCGAATGCTTACCAGAAATTAAAAAAAAGCACAGCATCATCAGGTCAGCAGTGTACAATGCCTTTTGCGCCTCTTAGAAGTACAGACGACTCACTAAATCGGCGTAGACTCTTTGAGAATATCTGCGTATGCGAAGACTGTTAAAATAATATGTCTTGTGTGGATGTTGCACGATGTCGTGTCACACAGTAGACCTACTAAACATAACAGCATTAGATGTGTATTTAATATACTTAGAAAGTATTGAGGCTTGGTACATTCCGTTTGAGCAGTACAGTCGGCCAGATGATATCAAAACAGTCTGAACTTCGTGCAGAAAATTAAAGTTTCATAGCAGCTTTTGGACCAAATATACAGTATGTCCCATCTGTGTTGACCACTCCAAATAAGATTTCGTCCAGAAGAAAATAAGAAATGCGTCAATCAACTGTTGTTTAGCTACGAAGCACGATTGCCTTTGTCGTACCTTTGTTTATCACGAAGATATGAACAGCAACACCCCAGATTAAAATAGTGTCCTACATTTTTTATTATCTAAGGGTCTTCCTCTTCTCAAGAAATGTTCAAAAAGATGTCAGAGTGTGCCATTCACAAAAATACGACGTTATTAAAAACGTAGCACGCAACTGACTTTGACAGACAACATTCAAGTTAACAAGAAACAGAAACGTGGATCTTTAATGTCATTTTGTAGTACTGCAATCTACTGTATGCACTAATAGAGATAGAACATTCAAAGATGTTCAGAGCAGTGACTACCAACAGTAATACATTGGTCCACGTGTTGGATGCTTCCTGTTTACCTGGTGAAGTGAATTAAGAGTAAGCACTTTACGTTCCTGCGTGTTCTTTGGAGCTATTGAAGTGTCGCTATAGATAACGTCTTTTAGCAGTCCACATAGAAAAATGCCCACAAATCTAAGGAGACCGAGGTGGCTTTTCCATTGTTCCTCCACGACCAATCTATTTAGTGGATTACATTTGGTTGAGGAGACGACGTGCACGCAAGGCATTATGTGCCTGATTTCCATAGTATTTCTGCCATTTAACCATACTGATTCTCAGCGGCACGTCATCCAGAAGTCGAGGAAGAATTCGTGTGACAAAGTTGGCATATGTTACCACTGAACAAAGGAGGACCCAAACTGTAGTACCAAACATCCCACACCAGACATTAACTTTTCATTGACTCTGCTGTTCTATCTGTTTAAGCCATCAGTTTACATCGCTGTAACAAAGGGTTAGCAGTCTATAACTGAGACCCTTTCTGCGTTCCAGCTGAGTAAAGAAGAATTACAGTATCGGAAACGAGTGCGGAAATAATTCGGGTTAACAGTTTAAGTGACTCACTTGTTCAAAAATGGCTCTAAGCGCTATGGGACTTAACATCTGAGGTCGTCAGTCCGCTAGACTTAGAACTACGTAAACGTAACTAACCTAAGGACATCACACACATCCATGCTCGATGCAGGATTCGAACCTGAGACCGTAGCAGCTGCGTGGTTCTGGACTGAAGCGCCTAGAACCGCTCGGCTACAGCGGCCGGCGACTCATTTGTGTATATTGAAACTGTCAGTACCCAATTATATTCGACTGAGGAACCCCGGAAAAAAACTTTCCTATGACAGTACCTTAGTTCTCTACATATTGTTTCGTCTTTTGGTGATATGGTATCTCTGTTGGCGAATTTAACCTGTTTGTGTACCTGACATCTGTTTCATGTGAGAGCTTCCGTTCAGGGATTACATTTACGTATTGGTTGTCACAAGTTGCAAGACCACATCAGATGTACCAGAGACTATGTCATGCTAGATTACTATTAGCTGCTACTTGCACTGCATTTGTAACCCATTACGATGAAAATAAAATACTTGTATTGATAATAAGATTGTAAACGTTACCTAAATTTAATTAGTTACACAGGAAGATTCAGTGAGCTGCTCAGCTCAGATATTTCCTGAATTAGTTAAAAATCGTAATTCTGTTTTCGCCTCTATTAATTGCGAGAAAGCCCTCACGAAATGATGTACAGACTGTTTTCATACATAAGTTAATAACAGACACATCAATATCATGTTTGCATTTTCAAATTTAGCGATATCGATTTATGCTGCTGGTATGTTACATCTAAGAGACACTAACTCGACTGTGATTCACTTCAAAAACCCGATTACCAATTTCGTGGAGTAATTGTAATACATAGAAGACAGCGGTTATCTGTTTCGAACAACAAGCCGATTGCTCTCTTATGCGAAGCTTCGTCAGGCTGACGTGGTGCTCAAGCTGGAAAGAGAGTCTATTTACAAAAGTGTAATAGTGGAAAAATTTAATTGAAACATATTAATCACAGTTGGGTGTCTGTAGTACCACCGACACACAGGCTGAAAGGCGAAGGACGTAGCATCTAAAGATGAATTCCCAGTTAATATTGGTAACCGTTGAACCTTTAAAACGCACACAAGTTATAACAATGGATTAGTGTGTGTGTGTGTGTGTGTGTGTGTGTGTGTGTGTGTGTGTTCGGCATCTCCTAAAAATAGTACCGATTTCAACCACACAGCGGCGCGGGGAAGCCGCGCGGTTTTGGGCTCCTTGTCACGGTCTTGCGGCTCCCTCCGTCGGAGGTTTGAGTCCTCCTCCCTTGGGCACGGTTGTGTGTGTTGTCGTTAGCGTAAGTTAGTTTTAAGTAGTGCGTAAGACTAGGGGCGGGTGACCTCCGCAGTTTGGTCCCGTAAGACCTTACCACAAATTTCCATTTTTGTTTTCAACCACATTTGATATACGTATCCATTATTGTCAGATAACAATCGCTATAGTAGTTCAGGAGATATGACGTCATAAACAATGAGATGCGTAAAAAACTGCAGCATGCTGCATGGTGTCTAAATTTATTACTTCTTTGCTACTAACTTTATTCGCAATATATTTTGCGGACAGTATCCCATATGCCGCTGACTGTACCTACACAAACATTTCATTTTACGACACGTAGTTCCAGAAATATGACGTCGCAAACACTCAGATACGTGAGGAAAAGCAGCCTTATCCGAGAAGTCTTGATATGTTTTTTCCTTACTACTACGACACCCCTACAGTCAAGTCAAACTAAGGAAACCCCCAATACCTGGCAGCGCTTTTGACCACTTTCAACTCTGAAGCGCGAACGGCTGTTGGCGAAACCAATAGCCGTCTACAGAGCAATGAAGACGTGTTACCATAGAGACCCTTAAAAATCGGGTTGTCGGTACGTGAAACAGCTACGCCCAGCGAACAAAAACTTTCCAGGGCACTATACTTGCACATCTGTACACTATGTATGTTCTTTTGTTGGACTGCTTCATAACTTCGAATGTGTTTTTACTAATACATCGAAATGAAATCTTTTCGATATTAAACTACAGACACAGCTCAACATTTTTGTTTGTGTTTCTAATAGCAAAGTTGTAAAATAAACATTCTGTTTTTTTTTTTTTTACCTAGCTACAAACAAATAAGCCTCAGCTGCTAGAATAGTCTTCTACTTCTTTATTGTATTATCGATTTCGGGGCTAACAGATACACCTTGCAACACGTGCAAAGAGGAGAGATATTCTGGCCATAGCAGGAATTACTTTGGTCACGTGACTAGATACAGCCGCGCTCCGATTAAAGTAGTGCACGCTGTTACTTCGCAGTGAAGGTACGGAAGCTGAGCGTGGATAATGTCTTGGCGGACAGGTGCGGTGGCTTGCGGTTAACGTTATTAAATTAGTTGACGGCGAGGAAGATGTGGGACTCATCATTCCGGCGTAGAAGGCAACGAAACGTGCAGCCGAAAAGTTAAAGTTGAGCAGCCAGGCGGTTTGTAAATTACGGACGGAGAGACACGAAGTTCAAGCAGAGCGAAATTCAAAATTTTGCACCAAATAGGGAGAAGCGAGGTGTTTGCAATACGTATTCCAGTGACGATATGGATAAATGTATTACCATGCAGCAATTTTTTCGGTGTTACGAATAATATATAGGGTGAGCCACTAACTACTGCCACCAAGAGTAATTTCGAAAGTATGATTGGAGCTGAAAAGTTTGTGGGGCAAAAGTAGCATGGGACAACGCGACCATGATATGACGTTGGTTTTTTGTTGCTAGGTGGGGTCGCTTCAGACAGATAGTCAACTTCGCTTTCATAAATGGGATGCTGTAGTTTGGTACTTATTTTCTGATAGCGGCTATTGAGACGAATCCAATGATGTGTAACAGTAAGGTCTTGAAGGTCAACGTAGGACACAAAGTGACATGAACGTCCATTTACAGAAGATGTGCTGCAATCTTCTTATCAAGGATTGAGTGGTATTCCTTATCACAGCGGCACTTATCGAAGCACGTACTCTGACAGTTCTCTCTCGCATATCTTCACGTGTAGTTCGAACGTCTTTATAAACAATGTCTTTTACGAATATTCACAAGAAAAATTCCAGAGGCGTCAAGTCTGGCGAACGAGCCGGCCACGACACATCTCCTCCGCGTCCAGTCCAACGATTTGAGAACTGTCTCTGCAACTCATTTCTAGCCATTAGCGGAAAATGTTCCGGACACCCATTGTGTTGATACCACATTCTGTTCCTTGTTCCTTAAGGTTGTAACCTCCCCCTCACTTATCGACCTTAATGACAGTGAAAAATTAAACCGCGTGTACCTAATGGGAATTTTGGGAAAAGCAATCGTCACCCAACTTTATCTGTCGGTAAAGAGGGAGGAAAGGGTTACATCTAAATGAAAGGAAAAATGCAAATGAAACTGGTGGAAATTAATTTTGAAAAGGTGTAAAGTTAATAAAGAAAGTAAATGTGCGGTCGTTACGTTAACAATTAACTAGCGGTAATTAGATATTTGAGATTTGGGGAAAATTACGGTCGCCAGTCCTATGGACAAATACTATAATAACTGAAAAATAAAGGTTATTGCACATATAATTAGCACTAAAAGCGTGGCAACTGAAGGTTGACACGTGTTGTGTGAAAACTGAATGTTTGTCAGAAGTAATAAATTTCGCTACACTCTGACTTAATTTAGCAAAAAAAATTAATAAAATCGGAAAACTGAAAGTTAATTTAGTAACAGAAATTAATAGTGAATTTTGTTTCTGAAGCACTACGAAATTCAATAATATAAGGTTAGTCTTGGGCTACCTCAACGATCATTTCAAAAGCTACTTGAATCTACGCAATTTAGAAATAAGAGATTTAACTTTGAACTTGAATTAAATGATTCTGAACAATTACCAATAGTAACATTTAGTACGTACCAAGCCGAGCTGCAGTCACACGTAAGCTAATATATGGTAACAAAACTCGCACTCTTAATTTGTGCTTCCGTAATCTAAATACTGTAGCCAGCTATGAATACATTAACTGAACTTTGAAATTAAAGTAGTGAAATGGAATGATATTACTTCAACGCTGGCGTCTGAATTTCAACGACACTCGGGTTCATTTCGGAAAAGGAAGGGACCCTGCTTGGTAATGCAATTGGGACAATGAGCAACAAAGGGTCATGCTAAGTTGCTGTAATTTTGTGATGCAACAATTGTAAAAGCTCAGGTCTGCCATACAGTTCTAAATTTTTACATGCTTCCAGTCTTCCTTGTTGGTTGATTGAAGGTTTGAAGCCGTCGATCGAGGAGTTGGCGACAGTCACTCATTGTCGGCCGTCGCTGTTGCAGAAGCTGGATGTTGGCGCGCATTCTTCTCGACACGGTCTCCAGCCGAAACGGGCTCTTGACGTGTGCCAGCTAACGCTTCCCGTCCGCGACACCGTGTCAGAAACTATCATAGCAAGTCGGGCGTAATTACATGCTGCCAAACCCCGAAAGCGCGGCAACTCGCGGGAGCGTCACACAACACACCTGCTCAACCGCACTATTCCAGACAGACCCTCTCTGCCCGCGCTCCACGCGGCAGAGTTCACACTACCAAAGATCCTAAACACTTTGGTTCTCCACACGACCTATCGATGTAGTCGTTCGATAGCATAGTTTTCCCTAGGCCAGACCCAGCGTAAAAATACAAATAATATTTACAAAACAAACAATTATACATCGACATAAATGCATATATATACAAATAGTAAAACAATTACAATATACAAAGACACAGAAACATAACAAAATAAGGAAAAAAATATAGTACAATAGATGGAAATAGGAGGATATGCATTTCCGGCGTTACAAGGTAGTGCTTCCAATAAGAGCCCTAATGCTTCTTGCAGGAATGTGGTGTACTTTCTACCATTAAGATTACCGTCGATGAAATAGAGGCCTATAATTCTGTCCTCCAGAATCCCACACCATGCAAATTATACAAATTAACGTTTCCATGTTTCTTGAATCTAACCTCGTCAGTATAAAATCGAAATCGTATATGCGTCATCCCTCTGGATCTGAAGTTGAACCCATCGGCAGAATTCAATGCGATGCATAGAATCTGTAACAGGAAATTTTTGGTGAAGATCGAATAATGTGATTGTTCTTGAAGAGAAGAAGTTTTAGGTAATAATGTAGTGCTGCGCACTTAATTTGTGGGACGATTATTGTCAGTTAGTTGACTTCCTCTGAGCTGAGAGTAAGACCATCTAATTTCGCTGAGTCATGCATTAAAATAAACACTGATTAATCTGATTGCTTTTTATAGAAATTCTATGTTAACATTGTACCCTCTTTAAATCATTGTACTCTCTGTTAAGTATAGCATCGTTCAGACCAGTTTTATGCGAAATGATCACGCGAAGTTTTACTCTGTCTTTGTGAATATATATTTCATTCTAAAATCGTTGTCTAGGATAATCGTTTCGTAGGAATAGTTACTCTCCCCACGCATTACTACATGCATTGGTTTGAATATGTATTTAGAAACAGAAATCTAGCTTAGCCGCTACTTGCTTGCAGTTTGCCATTGTGCCTTCGAGAAATCTGTAACAATGCTGTTAAGACGCGAGGTATGTGGAAATTTTGAATAGGTCGAAATAATTGTTTTACTTCGCTTGTACTTTTAACATAAAGACAAGTTGCATCCGAATCAGTTACCATTAGATTCTGTTTAGACAAAGTTTAGCATACGAGTGGGCTAAATTCCATACAGAAATAAAATGTAATGGGGAGGTTACAAAATGTACTTGGGCTTACTGATATTTACCTCTCACAGTCAGTACTGCTCCGAGGTTTGTAGCGTTCACAGATGTAGTCACTATTGATTTCAGCACTGCTTAATACGTCTGGAAGCGTAGATAGTTGCTGAAGCCTTTTCATGCTTGAAATCTCAGCAGCAAAGAGCCCCCCTCCCATTCCCCCGCCACCCGTACACACACATGCTGCTCAGTACCTCGTCAGCGGCTGCAAGGTGAACACTACCGTATGTCTGGCGTAACATGCCGCGCCGGTCTATGAATAATGTACGCCACAGCGTTCATACAGAGCTCTCCCGCCAAGTACCGGTCATTGGCGGGACAGGGGATTACAGGGACAGCGCAGAACAGTAGTGTCAGTGGGTTCGTAATTCCGTCGACAGATGGTGTCCCATCGCCTCTGTAGCTACAAAACGCCCCACTCACTTCCCCCTGTGTTTTTCTCTCGTTCAAGCGTTACATCGTTCAGTACACCTCCATCTGTATTCTGAACGCCCCCCCCCTTTTTTTTCACCCTTTCCTTTTCCTTTCACAAATGCAGATCATGGAGTGTCGAAATGTCTCCGTGTTAGCTCTAATTTCCATATTGTTTGGTCCTAGTTATTCTACGAGATATTTGCATGAGGATAAACTATGTCACTGGAGTTAGAAGAGCATCTGGGTAACACACTCGCTCTTACTATACCGTTCCCCTGAAGAAACACAGCGTTCTTTGTGGGATCTTCCTCTATTCCTTCTATTAATGCACCCTGCTACCGTTCACAGACTGATGAGATATTCCCAAGAATTGGCCACACAAGTGTTTACCAAGAAATTTAGTCGGTGGATGAATTACATTTTCTTGACGGCTTTCCAGCGAATCTCAGCCTGGAGTCTGCTCTCCCTACGATTAGTTTGATATCTTAATTAAACTTCAGGTTGCACCGACCGACTACTCTTAGTATTTAACGTTTGCTGTACATTAAATGAACATCCATTAGCGAATATTGCGAAGCATCAGCTGTAAAACGGAATGACGACAGTGAAAATTTATGACGGATCTGGACTCACATTCAAACTTCCATAACTTTACGAAATTACGTCTTTGATTCTCTGGATGTACTGGAAAACTACTGCAGATACACGTCTTGGGCATGTTTTATTAGATTCACCAGACCAATAACATCGTAACTATGGAAATTATGCTTTACTTAACCTCGTACAGTTTTACAATGGCTTCATATTAGCGAAGTTGCTAAATTTCATGCAAAACTTTTTATTAGCCGTAGCTCCGTAACTAAACATTTGCGGATCTGTATTTATATGAACTTTTTTCTTTACTTTTACTTGTAGAATAACATATTAAAATATTTGCGTACTTTCGTGAATCACCCTCTATATCTGTATATTCAGCATGCAGTCTTGTAGAAATACAAACAAGCATAAGGGCTCTCAAATGTCTCGAGAGCTAAGCTAAAAGAGGTAAAATATTTCTGAAACGAAAATAAGGAGAGAAGCAAGTACAGTTCACTGATGAGTTAGTATTTAATTAGGCGTATACTCTACATCAGAAAGAGAGCACTCCTTCTACATGGCGAACTTCGTAGTTCGGGGTGTCATATGACCGGTACATCGCCACAACTTTTACTGTCCATTGGCCATCCAGTCTACATCTACATCTACATCCATACTCCGGAAGCCACCTGACGGTGTGTTGCGGAGGGTACCTTGAATACCTCTGTCAGTTCTCCCTTCTATTCCAGTCTCTTATTGTTCGTGGAAAGAAGGATTATCGGTTGTCGGAATCCCTCTGTGTGGGTTCTAAGCTCTCTGATTTTATCCTCATGGTCTCTTCGTGAGATATACGTAGGAGGGAGCAATATACTGCTTGCCTCCTCGGTGAAGGTATGTTCTCGAAACTTCAACAAAAGCCCGTACCGAGCTACTGAGCGTCTCTGTTGCATAGTCTTCCACTGGAGTTTATCTATCATCTCCGTAACGCTTTCGCGATTACTAAATGATCCTCTAACGAAGCGCGCTGCTCTCCGTTGGATCTTCTCTATCTCTTCTATCAACCCTATCTGGTACGGATCCCACACTGCTGAGCAATATTCAAGCAGTGGGTGAACAAGCGTACTTTAACCTACTTCCTTTGTTTTCGGATTGCATTTCCGTGGGATTCTTCCACTTAATCTCAGTCTGGCATCTGCTTTACCGACGATCAACTTTATATGATCATTCCATTTTAAATCACTCCTAATGCGTACTCCCAGATAATTTATGGAATTAACTGCTTCCAGTTGCTGACTTGCTATATTGTGCTAAATGATAAGGGATCTTTCTTTCTATGTATTCGCAGCACATTACACTTCATCTACATTGAGATTCAACTGCCATTCCCTGCACCATGCGTCAATTCGTTGCAGATCCTCCCGCATTTCAGTACAATTTTCCATTGTTACAACCTCTCGATATACCACAGCATCAACCGCAAAAAGCCTCAGTGCACTTCCGATGTCATCCACTAGGTCATTTATGTATATTGTGAATGGCAACGGTCCTACGACACTCTCCTGCGGCACACCTGAAATCACTCTTATTTCGGAAGACTTCTCTCCATTGAGAATGACATGCTGCGTTCTGTTATCTAGGAACTCTTCAATCCAATCACACAATTGGTCTGGTAGTCCATATGCTCTTACTTTGTTCATTAAACGATTGTGGGGAACTGTATAGAACGCCCTGCGGAAGTCAAGAAACAAGGCATCTACTTGGGAACCCGTGTCTATGGCCCTTTGAGTCTCGTGGACGAGTAGCGCGAGCTGGTTTTCACACGATCGTCTTTTCCGAAACCCATGCTGATTCCTACAGAGTAGATTTCTAGTCTCCAGAAAAGTCATTATACTCTTACATAATACGTGTTCCAAAATTCTACTAGTGATAGACGTTAGAGATATAGGTCTATAGTTCTGCACATCTGTTCGACGTCCCTTCTTGAAAACGTTGATGACCTGTGCCCTTTTCCAATCCTTTGAAACGCTACGCCCTTCTGGAGACCTACGGTACACCGCTGCAAGAAGGGAGGCAAGTTCCTTCGCGTACTCTGTGTAAAATCGAACTGGTATCCCATCAGGTCCAGCGGTCTTTCCTCTTTTGAGCGGTTTTAATTGTTTCTCTATCCCTCTGTCGTCTATTGCGATATCTACCATTTTGTCATCTGTTCGACAATCTAGAGAAGGAACTACAGTGCAGTCTTCCTCTGTGAAAAAGGTTTGGAAAAATATGTTTAGTATTTCGTCCTTTAGTCTGTCATCATCTGTTTCAGTGCCATTTTGGTCACAGAGTGTCTGGACATTTTGCTTTGATCCACCTACCGCTTTGACTAAGACGAAAATATCTTACGATTTTCTGCCAAGTCATTACTTAGAACTTTACTCTCGAATTCATTGAACGCCTCTCGCATAGCCCTCCTCACACTACATTTCGCTTCGTGTATTTTTTGTTTGTCTGCAAGGCTTTGGCTATGTTTATGTTTGCTGTGAAGTTCCCTTTGCTTCCGCAGCAGTTTACTAACTCGGTTGTTGTACCACGGTGGCTCTTTTCCACCTCTTACGATCTTGCTTGGTACATACTCATCTAACACATATTGTACGATGGTTTTGAACTTTGTCCACTGATCCTCAACACTATCTGTACTTGAGACAAAACTTTTGTGTTGAGCCATCAGGTACTCTGAAAACTGCTTTTTGTCACTTTTGCTAAACAGGAAAATCTTCCTCCCTACGTAGTAGTAGTCAGTCTTGTCCCGTGACGTAGCATCACGTAACAGGCTGTGTGGTGACGGCTACCTTCTGCTCCAAAAGGTCCTCGGTTCGATCTCGGGTAAGAGGGCCGATTTTTCGCAGTTCCAGTCCCTCCAGGACGGTCTCATCAAAGTGGAAGGAACGGCAGCGTGCTACGTGTAGTGGAGTAAGGACGGCGGCCACTTACATGTCCGTGGCAGGGCTGAGTATCGCAAGCTCCTTACCAAGGTCAGTCCGCACACAACGAATGTGGAGGGAGCCCGCAGCGTCGTTCTCGCTGGTTTAGCTCGGAATTTATTGCAAGTATCACAATTAAATGATGGAAACAGAAATGATTAAGAAATATGCAGAAGTCTTAGTGGGGAGATAGAACCTTCCTGATTATGCTGGTTGCAGCGCCATCGTTTGAGAAGAAACATCAGGTAGGAGCACATTGTATACTGATAGGAGCGAAAAAGCACATACTCCAGACTGACGATATAGCGTAAAGTAGGGGCACGGACTTAACATTTTTGGCAATCGAATCTGATGGATTATGTTCCACTAAACCATTTAGTACGGTTTAATAATAGATATCGCATTTATAATGTCCAATACTTCGTGCTTTTTAGTGTAAAAGCTTCTTCTGCTCTACACATGTCATGTAAAAATGCTTATTTAAATAGTATCTCAATAAATGAATGTTTTTTGGGTGATATTATTATTATGGGAGGTATTCCAGTGGTGACAGTTGCTATGGACCTAATGTGACTCATTAAAATGTTTCAGGGTCGTTTACCACAACATTACGCAGTCTGCAATGTGTTGAATTGATCACAGATGAAAGAATTGTAATGCAGAGGAACGGAACTAGAAAATCCGTATACCTTCATTTATTAAACTATCTTTTACGCATTTCGAAGTTGACCATCATGAGAACCCTGGTTCAGATAACAACCAGAGCGTTACATAGGTACCTGGTTGACTAGAAACGATAATGAGCAGTCTACCTGAAACGTATAACAATTATTTAATAAGTGAAGGAACATTGGTTTCTAGTTTCTCTATTACTCTGCTTTACAGTTCCTTCGTCTACGTGTTGCAGGTCACGTAAACTATTTACCACGGTCACCTCTATCTTGGGTCCCTCTAAGGCACAACTTTGTTACCTTCTCTCCCACACAGCAGTAAGCCTACCAGTCGACGGCATAGAGTGTCGTGCGGACACAGGTCGCTTCACGTGTCACTGTGCCTCAGATGTGCCACTAGTTCCTCGATTCTGAGAAAACCGCTTTGCCAAGGTCATTATTCTACGCAAACAACATTTTAAAGATGGAGGATGCAATCGAATATAATTGGTGATAACGACGGGTCGACGGATCCCATTGTAGCGAATTTCATGCCCTTTGAATGCTGGATAACATAATCCTTGAACCATCAAAACTAATCTGATCCATGACGTTTGGTGTAAAGAATCAACCATTTCACAAGTGTGGCTCTTCTCAATGATAAGGGCAAAGGATAAAAGCCACTGAACCTACAACGCATAGGAAAAACTTGTTTTTTCAGCAAACCGCAATACACCTAGATACCTACCTATGGCGGAGTGTGGGTACGTCGTTATTTCCATAACATGCAATGAAACACTGCAAAAAATGCTTCAAATGGTTTTAAGCACTATCGGACTAAACATCTGAGGTCATCAGTCCCCTAGACTTAGAACTACTTAAACCTAACGAACGTAAGGACATCACACCCAACCATGCCCGAGGCAGGATTCGAACCTGCGACCGCAGCAGCAGCACGGTTCCGAACTGAAGCGCCTAGAACCGCTCGGCCACAGCTGCCGACGTAACACTGCAAACGACATGCCTCCGTAACCGATGACCCATGCATGTGGCAATGTTAATATCACGACATCGTCAACTCAAATGGACACATGACAATCGTCACTGGGCGGTGGCAGAGCGTTGCATGGTTTGTTGAATCCCGCTACCGTCTTCATTATGTCGATGAGAGGGCGCGAATCTGTCGCCTTCCAGGGAAACAGCTTATAACCTCCCCGTTCCTAATCGGCAGACAGGATTGCGATATAGCAGACCGTGATCGCATATATCTAATGAAATTTTACAATGAGTAAGGCTATCGTTACCGAAGGAAAATAAACCGGTAAGTTGGAGGAAAGTCTACAACAGACCCTTCGGAAAGAAGAATCTATTCTAAACGTAAGCTAAATACTGATGATAATTTTGAAATGGGTGGAACATAGTGTAATCGCTCACGAACCACGCAGAAAGGAAAAGGGTACCACTTAATATATACTCCGAAATGTACTGAAGATACAAAGAAACCACTAATTAGCTAAAAAGTTGATAATTAAATGGAAGCCAGCTCACTAGGGCAATGAATCTCCAGAATCTTAAGAAAAGTAATGGCAAAGAAATTTAAGCAAATAACCACTGGCGTGGCAACAGAAGATTGTCATGTTTCCCGTTACACAACGGTTCACGGGAAAATAAATGGGCCAGAAAGCATCGAGTTTACAGTTACTTATTCTGAAATACTAAATTTCGAAAGTAAAGTTAAATAGAGTTACTGATGAAATAAATGTAACTAAAACTTTATTATGTAAAAAAAATTACTTTCAGTAACCTCAGTGTGTCGTAAGGCAAAATTTAGAGGGCTTCAAGTAATTTACTTTTGATTTTTGAAAGATCGAATTAAATTTTACTTTAAGCAATTGAGAAACTAATTTTACTTTTAAAATTTTGTTGTTGTTGTGGTCTTCAGTCCAGAGACTGGTTTGATGCAGCTCTCCATGCTACTCTATCCTGTGCAAGCTTCTTCATCTCCCAGTACCTACTGAAACTTACATCCTTCTGAATCTGCTTAGGGTATTCATCTCTTGGTCTCCCTCTACGATTTTTACCCTCCACGCAGCCATCCAATACTAAATTGGTGGCCCCTTGATGCCTACTTTTAAAATAACGACAATAAAATACATACCAAGCTATCAGAAGTCACTTGCTAAGCTAAATACAGAATAAATGAAATTGCGCACTCTTAATTTGTGCTGTACCTTCAGTTTTTGTTTTGCCAGTTAAATTTTACGTTAATTGAAGTGAATGAAGTTAATATTCAAAATTGCTAATTAGTTAAGTCTCTCTTATGAAATATAAGACTGAACAATTGCAGAGGCAGAGAATTCAGACAAAGTAGTTATTAGCAAACACACAGAACTGGCAATAAATAGTTAATCAATATTCATATTCTTACAACATTAGGTGACTGCATGGAAAGGAAAAGGACCCGGTTTGGTTATAATATCTGAGGACAATGATAACACAGGTGCCCTGCAAGTTTTAAGTATTGCAGATTATTATTCAAGTTGCTCATACTTTGTGGAAAAAATGCAACTGGGTAAGGCCTCTACAGTACATCTGCCAGTTACCAGTCTTACGGTGTTGTAGCTGTGCTGACAACGAAGAATATAGCCGACGACAAGGCAGATCTGTCATTGTTGCTGCTGTTGCTGCTGTTTGAGAACCCCAAGCTGTCCCCAGAGCCACGGATGATTACGGGACAGGCAACAGTTAGAAGTGCAGCTTTTCCTCCACCTGTCCACTCCTACCGTGCTGTCAATACTCGCGGGTTAACGAATCTGGCGCGTCTACATTGGCGCGAGCATAATAGCACCCAGCGTCTGCGGGAGCGCCCAAAACACACTTCCGCACTCTTTGATGACTCAAACTGCTCAGCCTCTTCTCTGCTCGCAACGCGACAGAGACTCTCCACACGCAAAGACAAAAAACTGCACATCTACTAGCATCTCGTCGTTGCTGTCGATAGATTTTAATTAAGTTTCCTTGGCTATTACCCAGCAATTTACAATATTTTCATTATAATTACTATCAATTATATACAGTCAGAAATAAGTACACTGTTTCATCGATTATGTATTAAACATAGTCTCCGTAATAAAGATTACAAATTCAGAATCAGAAGTACTTGTGCAAATTATCAACTGATATTAAACGGCGAAAATTTTTGACGGTGAAGAAGGTATTTTATCTGCATTTTCGATGTTGCAAGCACCTTGACGCCTGTACTGCGGGACGTAGAAAAGCTAGCGGCGACTCCAGTACACTCTGGGGAACATTCACGTGGGGATCCATGGGTCCAGAAGTTTCTCTTGTTAAGCACCATGACGGCCAAGGAGTAACTTACACTGGTGCAGACCACTACACCCCTTCATAACTATCATGTTTCACGACGGCAGTAGTATTTTCCAGCAGGGTAATGCACTATGTCACAAGGCCGGGAGTGTGATTAAGTGGTTCGAGGAACACAGCGACGAGTCCCGATTGATATGCTGGCTCCCATCTCACCACATATGATCCCGATCGAACACATCTGGTATGTGACTGAACGTGACGTCAGAGCTCATCGACCCGCACTCGGAATTTACAGGAATTAGGTGATATCAATGTGTAGTGTGGTCGCAGCTCCCTCCAGCGACATTCCAAGGACTCATCGCTTCCATGCCACGAAGCATCGGTGCTGTTATCCGTGCCGAAGGTGGACATATCGGCTGTTAGGCGGTCATAATGTATTGTATGGCCAGTGTACTATGCAGTAAGTTTACAATGTGCTAGAAATTATCAGAGCGCTCTTGTTCAATGTGCTACCCCCTTCGGTGTATAAGAGATGAGCTAGCGGCGAGAATTTTGTTTTTTGTTGGGTCATCAGTCTTTTGAGTGGTCTGATGCGGCCCAACACGAATCCCCATCCTGTGCCAGGCTCCTCATCTCAGAGAAGCACTCCAACCTAGGTCGACAATTGTTTGGTGGACGTATTCCAATCTCTGTCTTCCTCTACAACTTTTGCCATCTACAGCCGATTAAATCAAGGAGCATTCACGATAAACCGGCCTGGACTATTTTTCGGTCAATCATGGAAGTCATTCCCTGATGTCTCGACAGATGTCCCACTATCCTGTCCCTTCTCCTTGTCAGTGTTTTCCACATATTCTTTCCATTCTTTTCCTCTCAGATTCTGCACAGAACTTCCTCACTCCTTACCTTATCAGTTCACCTAATTTACAACATTCGTCTGTAGCACCACATATCAAATGCTTCGATTGTCTTCTGTTTTGGTTTTCCCAGAGTCCATGTTTCACTACCGTACAATGTTGTGCTCCAAACGTAGATTCTCAGAAATTTCTTCCTGAAATTAAGGCTTACCTAAGATACTAGTAGACTTCTCTTTGCCGGGAGTGCCCTTTTTGCCAGTGCTAGTCTGCTTTTGATGTCCTCCTTGCTCCGTCCGTCATTGATTATTTTGCTGACTAGGTAGCAGAATTCCTAAAATTCATCTACTTTGTGACCATCAATCCTGATGTTAAGTTTCTCGCTGTTCTCATTTCTGCAACTTCTCTATACTGTCCTCTTTCTCCGATTTACTTTCGGTCGATATTCCGTACTCATCAAACGGTTCTTTCCTGTCAGAAAGTCATGTAATTCCTCTTCACTTTTACTCAGCATAGCAATGTCATCAGCGAATTGTATCATTGATATCCTTTCACGTTTAATTTTAGTTCCACTCTTGATACTTCATTTCTATCATTGCCTCTTCGATATTCAGATTGAACAGTAGGGGAGAACGACTACATCCCTGTCTTACACTGCTTTCGTATGGCATCATATTCTGGGGTAACTCATCATTGAGTAAAAGAGTGTTCATTGAACAAAAGCGTGTAATCAGAATAATTGCAGTAGCTCATCCAAGATCATCCTGCAGACACTTATTTAAAGAGCTAGAGATCTTCACTGTAGCCTCACAATATATATATTCACTTATGAAATTTTTGTTACTAACAATCCGAACGAATTCAAAAGTAATAGCAGTGAACATGGCTACAACACTAGGAGAAAGGATGATCTTCACTACTCAAGGTTAAATCTAACTTTGGCTCAGAAGGGGGTAAATTATGCTGCCACAAAAGTCTTTCGTCACCTACCTAATAGCATCAAAAGTCTGACAGATAGCCATATAGCATTTAAAGGGAAATTAAAAGGATTTATTAATGGCAACTTCTTCTACTCATTAGATGAATTTTTGGATATAGTAAGAGGGTAATTTCCCCAATCCCCACAAAAATAAAATTTAAAAAAATTAAAAATATTGAGTGTCATGTAATATTTTGTGTAATGTAATATCTTGTACAGACACCTTTCATTAACCTGACATGTTCCACATCATTAGGAAGTGTCGTATTCATGATCGATGGAACAAGTACTAATCTAATCTAATCTAATCTAATCTAATCCGAGCACTTCATTATTGGTCGTCCACTCTTATTCTTCCCTCTTGGCTCTTGCACATATTGTATATTACCCATCTCTCCCTATCGCTTACCCCTGTTTTTCTCGGATTTTCGAATATGTTGCACCATTTCACATTGTCCAACGCTTCTTTCTGGATGAGAAATCCTATGATCGTGTCTCGATTTTTATTGTCTTGTCTCCACTATCAACCACAACGTCAGAATTTTCCCTCTGGTGCCTTTACCTTTCCTAAAGACAAACCATCCTGTAACAGATTCTCAATTTCCTTTTCCATTCTTTTGTATATTGTTATTGTCAGTATCTTGGACGCATCAGCTGTTAAGCTTTGTCAGCTCTTGCAGTCTTCGGTATTGTGGCCGATATTTTTCCGAAAGTCAGATGGTATGTCGCCAGGCTCATACATTCTACACACCAACGTGAATAGACGTTTTGCTGCCACTCCCCGAACGATTTTAGAAATTGTGAGGGTATGTTATCATTCCCCTCTGTCTTATTTGACCTTAAGCCCTCCAAAGTTGACTTGAATTAGGATTCTATTACTGGATACCCTATCTCCTCTAAATCGAATCCTGTTTCTTCTTCTATCACATCAGACAAATCTTTCACCTCATAGACTCCTCCATTGTACTCTTTTCACATATTTGCTCTCTCCTCTGCACTTAACAGTGGATTTCCCATTGCACGCTCTGTTATCACCCTTGCTCTTAATTTTACTGAATGTTTTTTTCTTTTTTTACTTTTCTACGTACTGTGTCAGTCCTTCCGACAATCATTTCTTTTTCAACGTCTTCACATTTTGCCTGTAACCATTTCGTCTTAGCTGCCTTGCACTTCCTATTTAATTCATTCCTGAGCGATCTGCATTTCTGTATTCCTGAATGTCCTTCAACATTTTTGTACTTCCTAAAAATGGTTCAAATGGCTCTGAGCACTATGGGACTCAACATCTTAGGTCATAAGTCCCCTATAACTTAGAACTACTTAAACCTAACTAACCTAAGGACATCACACACACCCATGCCCGAGGCAGGATTCGAACCTGCGACCGTAGCAGTCCCGCGTTTCCGGACTGCAGCGCCAAAACCGCTAGACCACCGCGGCCGGCTTTGTACTTCCTTCTTTCATCGACCAACTGAAGTATTTCTTCTGTTACCCATGGTTTATTCGCAGTTATCTTATTTGTACGTGTGTTTACCTTTCAAACTATTATTCTAAAACTTTCCAATGCGAAGAACCGAACAGCATCCTTTACACTTACCAGAGCTTCCAGGCTTACTTGACTTTGTTTGTAACCTTCTTGAGCTCGGTGCAGCACGTAAAAATTTTGAGGACAAATTAATGAACCCAGAAAGATATACTTCTTAGTGAACCACATAAAATATTTACACTTCGTTTTAGAAATTGAATTGTTATGCAAAGAAACCTGTATTAAAGTTGAATAGAGCTTAACCTTCATTCCACTGATACGGGACGCTGTAGAGATTTGTTCTACGTGTCATTAAATACAACATATATCGGTGCAGATGATACAAGAACTAGTAAACTACTCTTGCAAGTATTCTACCAGTGAATTGAAGCTATCTCTTTATTTAATTTTTCTGTTGTTGTCTGTGTAAGTGATAATTGCACTTCAAACACACATATATTTCTTACTGACACATATGAGAATAACACCTCTGACACTGGTCGTCACTCAAAAAGATGTAATCAGAATTGAGGTACTTTCCACATTCTGTTCTATGGAAAACTATATTTCGCCGTATACCGAGATAGTTCCCAGCTTTTACAGGAAAGTTACATACTATCGAGGTTTCACTTGCTATTGATACCATTACTATCTGTGAAATTATGAGTCATCATCGACAAAGAGCTACGATAAATACTTGTAGAAAATGTCGAAAGGGCGGCTTGAGGACTTGTGTGTGACGCTGTAACGCATCAGAAGTGAGTTTACCCAATTTATTTATTGTTTACATGTTTTGCATTTGTTCACCCAATTTAATGGCCGGATTACCTATACAGCCACGCACACAGAGCTTGGTTTACTCATCCATTTTGCATTACCTTTAATTTAGAGAAGTGATGCATCACTCCGAGAGACAATATGGGCTCGTTTACAGTTGCACTGATCAATTAGGGCCAATATTGCTGATGCGACCGGAGGGTAGCATTGTTTCTGTATGCCAGCGTCCGCGCTTTCACTGCAGATAACTTCAGGGTAAACAGTGTAATCCACGTACCGCGAATTGTCGATTTGGCGTTTTTCGCACAATTAAAGCAATATCTAGGTTATATGCGACAACTCAATTTTTTTTCGGGCCGTAAAACATAAACATGTTGTCAATGCGGAGTGTTACTCCAACAGTGATGCGAGAAAGCCGTACAAACAAATTCATAATGTCATGAAACCAAATTTCCGGTGGAACTAAACGCAGTAAGGTCTCGTCTCGCGGACGTGTAACTGTTTATGAGTGCTGTTTGTTTACGATCTTCACTCTTGTAATGGCGTGGTCTTCAGAACATCACCGTGATTAGTTAAGCCGCCAATGTTCTTGTTTAAGATCACAGATGAGTGTTTGATTTTGACCTAGTGTTCCCGTAATTTCAGTTACATGGTCTCAGTGAAGTACCAGTAATATTGTTTTGGTATTAGAATCCGATGTACCTAGAATGTAGATAACATGACTTCCGGTTCCGACAATTTTTCCAAAAAGTGTAAGATTATAGCTTTTTGCAAGTTTTCAGCCCCCCAATACCTTGTCCGCACGTTCAATATTGTCAGTTTATTCATTTACGTCGTTAGTAATTATACAGAGATTAGCATAGATCCATTTTACATCCAAAATGGGGTTGCTTATAATTAAACTTGAGCTACTTGAGAGGGTCCCACGGAAAACGAGTGTACATAGGACAATAAAACTTTCTACTAACATCTGTAAAGGCATGCGGAAGGGAAACAAAGGACAAACCATTGAAGAAAACACTTTGAAATTGGCACATGAGGTGGTTCAAATCTGGTGATCTTGCTCGTTACGCAATTGGAGTGATCGAAAGTTGATTCAGTTTTCTCCAAATGTATTACAGAGTAACCTAACGACCTCACGAGCAGTGTGAGGTGGAGCTCGATCGTGCATTTAAACAGTTGAGTCGAAAGCACCTGTCTCACGTAGAGCAGGGATCACATGTTGGCGGAGCATATCATAGAACTATATGCCTTTCACGCTGCATGTCTTTAGTCTTTTGGATTCTTCAAAGAAAAGTTGGCGAAACATGAACAGTGCCGTGAAGCCATACCACAGTGACGCAGGGGACTTTCATGAGCGTCTATTGGCGGTGACGAACTCCAAATGCGACAGTTGTGAGTGCCCACTGCACCTGTGAGCGTAATGTATTCTTCAACACTCCAAAATATATTGCACGGACGCATGTCGTCAACTTAAATCCTTTCAAGAAACGTAACAGCGAAGTCTACTCCAGTGTCTATGTCACGTGGTAAAAGTTGCCGAACAACGAAAACTTTATAAGGATATCATTTCACTTTTCGAATTGTGGTTCACGGAAAGTGCAGCCGTGGCGACACAGCTGACGCACTACTTGAAAATCGCACATTTTGTGTGCCGCATCATCAGCAGTGGAAACAGTAACTTCTTCATCAATTTGTGGCGCAGTTGTCTGCCAGACATCGAATCACTGGCCGATCGTTGCAAGCGGCGTGATCATCGAGATAACCAGATTTGAACGCCCTCATATGTACTCGTAAATTAATAAAAGGCTTTCTTTCAATGATTCATTCGTTATTTCTCTTCTGCATGCCGTTACAAACGTTTACACATGGTTCCATTTTCCTATGTTCACTCGTTTTTCGTGGGGCCCTCTTAAGTAGCGAAAGTCTAACTATAACCACCCCAAAAATGCAGTGCAAAGGTGAACGGTAAGATATTCACTGTATGACTAACATACTGAAAAACGCTTTAAAAGGTTGAGAACAGAAACAGGAGGGTTTCAAAAATTTATGTAATAAATTACCAGTGTAACCGAAACCAGTCTGCAGTAAAAACAGATTAAACTTTTAACACGAGTGACACAAAGGACATGGCACGCCCAAAATATGGAACAAGACTCTTTACAGTCACAAATACGTAGTAGAACAACAGTGCTAGTCGTTAAAAGTACACGACCAGGAGGGACAGCGAATAACGAAATTTTAGTTATTGTAAACATTAAATATAGTAGGAAGAATGTAATGTGAAACATGTAGGTGATGTGGCTTGCACACAGAGTGCGACATTTAGTACATACAGGTGCCACCTCCGTCATCGGATACGTCTCTAACCAGGCTGGGAATCGAGTCGAACTGAGTTCTGGATCATGCGTTATCTTGTTGAAAAATAATGTCACAGAGAATAGGATGTAGCACAGAGCGACTGGCGATAGCATGTAGAGAATGTTACAGCTACTGTCCAAATTACCGACAATGTGAGCTAGAGCTGATGTTTCTGTGTAACTAATGGCAGCCAGTACCTTTCCGCCAGTTGCAGGACCAGTGTGACTCTAATGAATGCAATCCAGTGACAATCGTTCTCCTTGGAGCCTTCACATTTTTATACATCCATCGTGATGCTGCGAGAGTTGTCACTGCCTACACTACTTGCAACGCACCTCTCTCCCTGCCACACTAAAAGTCGCCGTGCTGACTGTCAGAGGCGCTCCCGATACAGTCGCACTGTGCATCCTGATAGACTAACCCTATAGGTCACGACTCTGTCCAGTTACGACATATCGTGGTAGACGTGTTTCCTCCTTACACGAGAAATAACAAACAACATTCAGATGCGATTTCACAGTGAGAAACTCACTAAGCATTATGTCTCTTATATAGTAATAGCGTTACTCCTAGTTGCTTTGTGCAGTTGCGCTTAATGCAAATCTTTGCGTATTCTGGTTTGTAGTACACGTCCTGGCAATCTGAGTTTTGTTGCTTTCATGGCATTCAGTTTTAAGGTGCTTTGCGAGTGTGGCCAGCCTTACGTCGGACAAACAGTACGCACTGTGGAACAATGCAGGAAGGAGCATGAGAGGCTTTATCTCCTACGCTACGAAGATAAACTCGCTTCAGCTAGGCATGCTTTAGAAAAGGGCCAACGCAAAAAATTCTGTCTTGGCATGCATTAACGGCTTCTGGGACTGTAATTACAGAATCCATTGAAACAAAAATCACCGATAACACCCTAAATAGAGACGATCGCCTGCAGGTCGGCATGGCGTGGGATGTAGCGATCGCGCGGTTGAAGTGGCCGCATCGGACGCCGAGTCAACGCATGCCCGTATACGGCGATGCTACGAGCGCCAGCGACGTCACAGCCGACAGCACTTCCTGAATTCCAATCGAGAACAACTGCCAAGATGAGAGCCATAAAAGCAGATATCCTCGGTATAGCAAAGCAGCTTAGATCACATAATAAAGGCAATACCTCCAGTCCAGATTGTATACCAGTCAGGTTCCTTTCAGAGTATGCTGATACAATAGCTACATATTTAGCAATTACATACCACCGCTTGCTCATAGAAAGATCCGTACCTAAAATCTGGAACGCCAATACCCAAAAAGGGAAATAGGAATAATTCGCTGGGTTGCAGGCCCGTACCACTAACGTTGATTCGCAGTAGGGGTTTGGAGCATATACTGTTTCCGAACACTATGAATTACCTCGATGAAAACGATTTATTGACACATAGTCATCAAGGATACAGAAAATATCGTTCTTATGAAACACAACATGAAGTAATGAGTGCTATCGACAGGGGATGTCAAATTAATTCCACATTTTTAGATTTCCAGAAGGCGTTCGACACAGTTCCTCACAAGGGTCTTCTAACCATACTGCGTGCCTATAGAAGATCGCCTCATTTGTGCGACTGAATTCGTGATTTCCTGTCAGAAAGGTCGCAGTTCGTAGTAATGGACGGAAACTCCTCGCGTAAAACAGGTGTAATATCCGGCGTTCCCCAAGGAAGTGTTATAGGCCCTCAATTGTTACGGAAGTAAATTATCGACATAGGAGACAGTCTGAGTAACCCTTTAGATTGTTTGCAGATGATGCTGTCATTCACCGTCTTGTTAAGTCATCAGATGACCAAAACGAATTGCAAAATGATTTAGATACGTTATCTGTATGGTGCGAAAAATGGCAGTTGGCCCTCAATAAAGAAAAGTGTGAAGTTTTTCACATGTGTACTAAAGAAAATCTTCTACATTTCGATTACGTCGTAAGTCACACAATTCTGATGGCTGTAAATTGGACTAAATATCTCATAGATAATATTGTGGGTAGAGCAAACCAAAGACTGTGATTCTGTGACAGAACACTTAGAAGATGCAACAGGTCTACTAAAGAGACTGATTACACCACGCTTGTTCGCCTTATTCTGGGATACTGCTGTGGTGTATGGGATCCGCACAAGGTGCGATTGATGGATGACATCGAAAAAGTTCAAAGAAGCGCAGCTTGGTTTTTTATTATCGTGAAACAGTGGAGATAGTGTCACAGACATGTTACGTAAATTGAAATGGCAATCATTAAAACAAAGGCTTTTTTTCGTTGCAACGGGATCTTCTCACGAAATTCCAGTCACCAGTTCTCCCCTCAGATTGCGAAAACATTCTGTTGGCACCTACCTACAGAAGGAGAAATGAACATGATCAGACCAAACTTAGTCGCATTTTTTCTTCTGTAGGAAGATGTAGCCCGATTAAAAGTACTTGATAGTTGTCACTTCACGCGTTGGATCTGGCGTCCTCCAATCAGAGGGTTCAACGTCACGATCGAACAGTGCGCCGTTGCCAAACTGCCGCAACAATTTAATGGTCAGTTCATTTCCAATTCTTTGTCCGGCTTTTTTTCGTGATATGTTTGGTTTGCGAATCCTGGGTCTGGCACTTTTATTTCGTATTTCATCGCACATCATAACCACATCGAAACCAACACACACATACACACAAGAAGCTAATAAAATAACACATTTCAGACGCAGCACTAACCGAACATTACTTTATGTTTCCGTACAAAGCGAGATTCAGCGTCGCCTTACAGTTTTCGTAATCACAGAGATTGCCTTACGTTAGATAAGCTTCGCACGACATTGCGTGAAGCCGAATTTGTGAAGGTTGCAATTACTCGTTGCGAGTGGGTGACTATTGTTACAGACATAACTGCTTAACTTACTCTTGTGACATAGCGTAATCTTTAGCGCACACACCGACGTACAAAAGATTGTAGGTTCGAACCTGGTCAGATGTAACAATCTTTCTGTTATTTCAAAATTTGATCAAGAGATTTTGACTACAACTTTTATTCAATAAATTGGTCTAAATGAAATCGCTTTATTATTTATGATAATTTGCCATGTCATATTCATCATCATATTGACCTTTCTGTTTTCTTTTATTTATCTTCCCATCATTTTTTGCTCGTCTGGAATCTGCTTGTGTTGCCTATAATGAAGCAGAACTGCTCATTAACTGGTAACGCCACACGGCATGTAGCCAGTATGAGGAAAGTTTCAGGTAACCAACAGTGGAAAATTATATTTTCATTTTAGCGCTGAAAGTAATTGTTTACTGTCTAGAGTTTGCTCATAGAGATTAGCTCCAATCGCCTTGAAGAGTGATTTTAGTGAGAGGCACCCACATCCCCTGCTCATACTGTGGCATCAAGCAGTCAGGCCTGCAAGATGAGTGGTCTGCCAAGCGAGTGGATTCATTCTTATTTATCGAGTAACATGAACTCTAGTACTCACACTTAAGTTACAAGTTATCCTCCTATATGATTAATACGCAACGGAAACACGCATCTGACTATCAGCAATTTACAGAACTCTGACTGTACACTACGCACTGGCAATACCACATTTTCTTTCTTTTTTATTTAACGGCTTTTGTCAACACGTGACAACCGCACTGAATATGAATGGCGCACACATTATAAATTCGGGACATTATGACAACATACAACTCGAAGGAAAAGTCCACCAATCTTTTTCTTTTCACTATCTTATTTATTCCGATAAATTCTCTAACCTAAACACACAAATTCTATAACCTACAACAATAACACATGAGAAATTCCGCCCAGTGGGCATGGCTTTACATTGGTGAATCTCTATATTATGGTCTCGTAATTATTTAACGCTACAGTGCACTTTCTGGATAGGATGGTGGATCTTTTATTATTTCTCACACTTCGACTCTCACAATCATCATCACGAAACTATCCTCCAGACCGAGCAGTACAAAAGGAACACGCATAACCCACTAATCTTTTGAAACTACCTCGCTACTCTCCCATGCAAACCACACATACCCAAATTACATGGCATACACCACAGTACGACATGGAATACAAACACTAAATAGTCACAACACTATCACTTTCAGCTTTCCCACTTCAATTAGTATTTATCCCAGTTTCACACGACACTGCCCCACTTTGTAATTCTACTTTCCTACTATGAACTCTGGAGATATTTGCACGTCTTCCTGTGCAATGCAAGCCAAGTGGCGTTGCTGGATAGACGGCCGACTCACCTTGCTTCTCTCTCAGAGTTTGAATCTAGCGTCACACGGAATCATATCACGCAAAGTAATATTAAGAACATATTCATCACACACGCGAGTCCTCAACTGATACCATGGACGAGTACTTCTCTTTATCCTTTGTCTCATACACAGATTGAGGCTCACACAGTACTCACCACGTGGAAGTACTCGTCTCTAATTTCAAGTCCTGCACACGCCATTTCTTAAATATTTCAACTTATGGTACACACGCTATTTCTTAAATATTTCAACTTATTGTACACACGCTAGTAATTCAGCTTAACTTAAGCACACGGAAGTATTTCAACTTATTGCTACACGTGGTTTCATTGTGACCTTTGGTCACCTCTGAAGATTACTACAATCCCATTAATATTACCTGCCTGACATTTAATTCTCCCCACAAAAGTTCCTGAAATAGAGAAATTATTATTTCAAACTACTCTTAAATATTCCACATGCATACCATGTCTCCACTCTTTTGTCATTACGGAGCACAACTAAAACAGGTCTTAACAGCACAAGATCCAGCGGCAGAGTGCTGAAACATGGCCGTTGTTCAGGTCCTCTCGCACCTCTGCTGAAGTGGTGGAGCACCTTGCTACCGTATTGGTCAGCCACATTTCAGGCGCTCAAAGCTCAGGTAAATTTCATCTCTTTGGTCCCACCAAAGGTGGCCAAAGGATCGTCTCAAAGATGATCATATATTCACATTCACTATCTGCAGTTAGCAGACGACCATACATTCATTCATTTCACAGATCTCACCAAACTGGATGTAGGGATTTACTTTGTAGGAGTGCACATGTGATCAATTAAATAAATAAATTGTCATTCTTTCCCATACTGCTATCCATCTTCGCTGTATTAATTGAAATTGAGTTATTATTAGAAAAAACGTGTTGTTCTGACAAAAATAATGAAGTATGTTGTACTTATTTTCAATGTCGGGCGGTACTGTACCCTTTCACCACCGGCTACCCATGAAGAAAAAAATGGCACGGTACTATCCTTGCAATGCGAGGGTAGTTCTGAACATTTTTTTTTAAGAAAACTGTATTAGAACAAACATAGCAAGTCATCAAAATAACGAGGAGGAGACCTTAGCCCCTGGTGACCTCAAATAGACGACCAAATACTGTTACTTTACCAAATTATTGACACAGTTGTTGCATTATTGTACTCTCCACAATCCGGAGTAACGTACACATACATATTTACAACAATCCAAATGACAAATAAAACATCACATCATAGAAATAAAAAATAATGGTGAGATAAAAATTGGCTTAGTTACGGGGATCTCCGTTATTTTTAGGAGTAATCCAAACTTCAATAATTGTAAAACAAAGAAAAAAATACTAATTGTACTCGTGAAATTTTAAATAGCTCACTGTCCAAACACAGAACAAGGAATCTGACATTCATAAATTGCGTTGTAATAATCTTTACATGGCAATGTCTAATCACAAAACAAAATCAACAAAAAAAAGAAAAAAATTACGTACACTAGTTACACGTAGAAGTCAGGCTCCATATCAATACACGCAATAAATTGTTAGCAATAAGTGCTTGAATCCACCAGTAGCTCTCGTATCTTACTCTACTGCTCAACCGTGTGACTGCTACGGTCGCAGGTTCGAATCCTGCCTCGGGCATGGATGTGTGTAATGTCCTTAGGTTAGTTAGGTTTAAGTAGTTCTAAGTTCTAGGGGACTGATGACCACAGCAGTTGAGTCCCATAGTGCTCAGAGCCATTTGAACCATCTACTGCTCATTTCTCTGTTGTCACACATTTAGACGACAAGAACTTGCATTTTGACTAGCCTTCGTTACACTTTAATGTGAAATATCACCACTGTGATAATAAAATAAGTGGCTTCAGTCAACACACCAACAAGATCATTACTGTCCACGACATCAAAATGCATCAATTAATTCCGATATTTGTTGTGCAATGCAAACTCTTCTCCCCAGTGACAACCTTACTGATCAATGCTACAAGAGCCGCTACGTTAGTATTACGCCACTGGCTAATAATTAAAGCATCATTGTACCAAATATTCTAATAAACATGCTACGTGAACTTGATAATCCAGAACAAACAAAAAAACAAACACTAACTATTCTAAACACAAATGTTAATGAAATACAATTACACTTGCTGTCCCTTCAGGAATGAAACATATAAAAAAAATTACATAATTACAAGTACAAATACATTATTCCCTATCTTGCGAGTCACACGGAATCATTTCATTCTGTGATTTTCTTGGGGTCTAAAAAGTTGCTGACAGTTTCCCTAGAAACATTGTCTCGGTGTCAAAGCTCTCCCATGGTTACCCAGACGAAAGTATTTAAGTCACTCAAATCGGCATTTTGAACACGCATTGAACAGTAAACTGTATCTCACATTAAACACAAATGTCATAGTCACTCTCAGAGTACCATCCACACGAATCTGGTGGTCCAGAAATAGCCCTGCAACTACTATTACCCACGGTTCTGTCCTTTCAAATCATGGTGTAATTGAAAGTCGTAAGTTCCAACAAACAGCACTTATTCCCGCACCAATTAAAGAAATGTCTCCTACTACAATTGCAAATGTCAATGTCCCACTTTAGTTTCTTGCGTTCATACAATAATTAGTCACCAAACGACAACTGTCCTCTTTAAGTATACCAAGCGTCCCACACGCAATTCACAAAGCACACTTAACAGGTCACTGCCAAATGTTTATGGATCCCACCGTTCAGTGCTCAAGACAAAACAAAACGATCGTCCTGTCTGCTAAAGACAAAATCTTTTCCACCACTCACAACGTGGAAACACCAGTCCTTCACTTTCCAACTTATGGAGACATATGAGCAGTCATCTTGCTTCACGGCTCCACAGTCCAGTACTAGTTAATAGTTGCTGGTAACAAATGCCTGCCAGACTCTGACCCGCATCGTTCATTCTGCCTGGCGCCGCCGCGCGCGCCGTTGAGAAGAAGAAACCACCCGCTGTCGCCTCCGCGGGATACTTTCCCCAGTCGTAAGAGTGGCGGAACTTATGAATGGCCAGTGGTACGTGCGTGTCGCCCCAGGCCGTTGACCTGCTGTAGCGGGCGCGTGGAGTGTACCTCAACCGGCAGTGGAGTGGGGAGCGCACTGGCTCGGTTGCCGACGTCTGCTTGGCTTATGTGGTACGGGCGCGCTCAGTGTAGCCCCTCAGCGCTACGACACCCAATCAGTCAGACCCTTCCATGCATCTCGCAACATTACAGACAAAAGGATATTCTTACAGTATTTAAATACTCATTGATTACATGTATGATCTATTAGATACATTGGTAATAAAAGAATCTTTGTTCTAAAAAACATAAAATTATACACCCTAGTTTTCTACACATACAAAATCAACATTTATCCCTTTTCTATATACAGCCCACACTTGTGCTATTGATTGTACCTGTCGTCCCTCATACAAAACATGAAAGTGTAAAAAAAACAAAAGGAATAATAAGCAATCTATACAGCTCATAATTACAATATCAAATAGTAGGCTACTCTAACATCCTATCACAGTGAAAATATTAGAAACTGTTTATTCTAAAACTACAATATACAGTGAACCTTTGTGCTTGTGACAGACTGAAATTAATACCCCTTGAAAGTGTTCTAACAAAAAAATAAGAAATAATCTACACAGCTCACAATTACCTACCACATGTTATTAAATAGTAAACTACTTTAACATCCTAACACAATAAACATTTTAGAAACTGATGACTCTAAATCTACAACATACAATGCACCTTTGTGCTTGTGACAGAGTGAAATTAGTATCTCTTTATATATTTTACCTTTTTATTATATATAACAACATTTCTAGGACATGTATGTACCATCCACATGATGCCAGATCCCGACCTGCCATCGAGGTTCATCCAAATCAAACAATAACACAATAGTGTTTTAGTTATGGATCGGTAGCATCCCCTTTACAGGGGTGTGCGCATTGGTCACACTACTCTACGACTCTCACACACCAGACATCACATTTTCCTTCACATTCAATCGATTAGTACACTAACAGAATAGGTCTAGAAGTCAGCTAACCTTAACACCACCACACTCACGACAACGTACCATATCTTTGCTCTCTTATACTCAACCACATAACACATGAAGCTGCTTCGGAGATAGCTTTCCAGTCTCCGAATTCGTCCTTTCACTCTGGCACCTCTCTCCATCGGCTTACCTCTGCATTCAATTTACCGATTATTCATCCTGCTAAATATCAACTTAGAATTGCGACATTTCATCTAAGAACAAAAAATACACAAATTATTCATCCTGCAAAATAACTGTACACATTCTTAGTACCGTTCTGATTAGTTATACTGGTACCAGGCTTGAACAACAACAACAACAAAAATTATTATTTTTTTTATCTAGCAAATGTTATGGTAAGAATTAGAGTTACACTTATATTACATCTTACGTCAGTATTCCACAACGTTCACCATCTGGATCTCATACTCCCTTTATGTCGCTTCACGTTGTGCAGTTGTCCTCATCTCTTCATTCGTATTTCGGCTCTCCGTCCGTCCATTACTCCATCATTTCCTGGTCTTCCTTCGCCATTCGCATCAATCTCGATTGCAGCATACACAGGCCTCTCTGTAACATACATCTAAGACATCTCCACATTATTAGTTCTACTCACCTTTATTTACCACTGTTTCATCACGTCGAATCTCTCTTTATTAATCACACTGCTTCACGTCGCTTCTCTCATTAAATATCACCTTTATCCACTACTATTTATCACGTCGCTTCTCTATCTACCATCTTTATCCACTCATTAATCATCACGTCGTTTCTGCTTGATCCTTATTCATATGACAAAAAATACGTACATACACCACTCTGTCGACTCCTGTTCGTGACTCATTCGACCAGTCTATTCCGTCACACTTCCTGACATCCCGCCTGAAAATTCTCATGTTCGATTTGACCCTGCACAACGTTACACACCACAAATAAATACACTGACTATCTACCATAACTTGCCTACTTTCGATCTATCCTTCACTTTTCCATAATTTGATGTTAGAAATGTGATGAAGCCCACGAGATTGTTTTCCCTTGATCGTCTCAATCAGTACAGCATTTTCCTGGACAATCCGCCTCACTCTGAATGGTCCTCTATACACCGTAAAGAATTTGCTAGTTAGGAATCTGAGCTTACATGAAAATTAAATGTGTGCAGAGAATATACAAGCTGGGAGAGATGGGACAGCCCAAGTGTTAGAAACTTTGGTGCTAGTGGCCTCTTTCACTAACACCAGATTCCGAACAACCATACACAGCACCTCATTATAACTGTCACCACGACTATGACATACTATAGATCAGATGGCATCTAACTTAAAAACTTCGATCACATTACTGATGTTACCTGTAAGAGCAGTATAAACGTACCCTATTCCATACAGTTCACAATGTTTACTTTTTACATTACGTGTTAAGTACCTGCAATAGTCAAATCACACTAATTAACCTGGTCTCATCGGCATTATTACTCAACATTTTTAACAACTGGTTTGTTTTGAGGAAACAATCCTGTAATTTAGTGTTCGAAATAAAAATTTGCAAATTTTGCTCTGAGAGATCAGCCTAACACATGCCATTACTGGTGTTTTATTCTCTGATCAAAAGTATGGTATTTGCATTCCTACATATCAGTAGAGTATGTCTGCTACATAGACAATTTTCAGTGCCAGCGGCATGTGTTTTAAGGCAAGATGCTAAGGGCTGATATGTTTGATTAGCTTCTCCTATCCGTCAATCTATTACGACAAGAAAGAAATGCCAGGATTCCATGCTCTCCTGTCATTCTGATAGTTTCTGTCGTTCCTATCCTCGACACTATCTGACCTATGAGTCGTGTCTCCGTTCACGATATTGCTCTCATTACCCAATTCTTGTAACAAGTGCTGAAATGACGCAGAATCGTCTACGCCTCTGCCTGCTATCACTATATCTCTGCGTAATTTCACTGGCAACTTCGTTATACAGATCCTAATGAGCTCCTCAGTTTCGTATGGCACATCCAAATACCTATTTCGTCTCAGCATTTCCTGATAGCACGACACTGGATCTCTTATACCACCTTCGTTACAATTTGGCATCGTCAATATGCTTTGCTTAACCTGGTCCTGCTTACTTTTCGACCAGAATTCATTTAAAAACTTGTCACAAAATATCTTGTAGCTACTACTGTCTTTAATAACTTCCTGCATTTCCGCTCTAGCCTCGTCCCTCAAATGGTTACACACAAACTTCATTTTGAGGAGCGGACCGCACGATGAAGGTAATGAATCTTGAAATTGAGACAGCCACCGGCATGGATGTTGGTAATTATCAGGATCCGGAAAACAAGTGTACGTTTGTACCGACACGAAGTGCCTCCTACATTCTTCTTCTTCATTTATGTTTTCCGACCTTGGACTATACCCAGTTGGGTTTGCCACCTGTTTTATCCGACACAACCGTTCTTCTAACTCTCTGAGTTCGTCTTCCTCTTTCTGCCTATTTTCGTTTTTTGAATTTATCTCACTCTCCCTCCGCAGTCTGCCTGGTGGTGTTTTACCTTCACTTCTGCACGCTAATTGCAACTGTGCAAGTTCTTCCCTATGTTTCCTATTTGTTTCTAATTGTGCCTCTTTAAACTGTAATAGTGATTGTATCTCCTCCTGGTCGGCATAAACCTAAAAAATGGTTCAAATGGCTCTGAGCACTATGGGACTCAACTGCTGAGGTCATTAGTCCCCTAGAACTTAGAACTAGTTAAACCTAACTAACCTAAGGACATCACAAACATCCATTCCCGAGGCAGGATTCGAACCTGCGACCGTAGCGGTCTTGCGGTTCCAGACTGCAGCGCCTTTAACCGCACGGCCACTACGGCCGGCGGCATAAACCTCTCGCTGCGTACTGTCAGAGCCTGTTTCGCCTCTCATACTGATCTTTTCTACATCTGCGCTAATCGTATTCATTCTGACCACTACCTTCGCAACTTCATCCCTGTGTTTATTTAGCGCCACTTCCTGCCGGGTGACTTGAGCTTCCACGCTGTCTAATGCCCCTTGTTTATCTGCAAGTAAGTCCTCCACTATCTCTTTGATTCGCTCATCCAGCAACACGTCCCTACGTTCTGTAATATCGCTCTCTATTGCACTTATTTGTACCTCCAAATTATTGGCTTTTTCTTTCACGGCATGACATACTTGCTTCATCGCACCCAGATTCTTCTCCCCCTCATCTAACCGATTATTAACTGCGGACAGACGCTCATCGATAACTGTGTGTAGCTTCCTCATTGCCTCTTTATTTCCCTTATCCATTGCCTCCAGTCTTTCCTTATATGCTTCCAATCTTTCCTTAGTCTCCCTATCTCTCTCCTTATTATCTCTATCCATCGCTTCCAATCTTTCCTTATTTGCTTCCAATCTTTCCTTATTTGCTTCAAATCTTTCTTCTCCCTATCTCTCTCCTTATTATCTCTACTCATCGCTTCTAATCTTTCCTTATTATCTTTATTCATCGCTTCCAATCTTTCCTTATTATCTCTATCCATCCTCTGAAAAAACTGCAGTAGCACACTGTCATTTGCTACTTTCGGTGCGCTCACCTCGTTCGCCTGAGAAACCATAGCTTCGCTAAGGGTAGCTGCACTTTCACTGCATACCTGACCTAGTCCCGGCTCGCCCACGTCGTCGGGAAAAGCCCCCGATTGTGAACAAAGCCCGCCGCTCAAAGGATCACCTAGCAGCGGTCCACTGAACAATTCAGCTATTCTCCATGGTGACTACACTTTTCGACTGCGACCTAGTTACTACGGACATTACACAAAAAAAAATTATACAACGATCTTCCAGCCTTGGACGATATAGCAATTAATTACATAAAAAAATAAAAGATCGTCACCAATCCAGAAAGAAATTGCAAACAGAAAAAATTTTACTTCTTAGCACTATCACAATACATTCCATAAAAAAAATCTTAACAGCAAACCCTAACAGCAAAAAATCCTGGCAGAAAATATCCTGGCAGCAAAAAATCCTGGCAGGGTCGAAATTATGAGAGGAACCCACATGCCTTGCTCATACTGTGGCATCAAGCAGTCAGGCCTGCAAGATGAGTGGTCTGCCAAGCGAGTGAATTCATCCTTATTTATCGAGTAACATGAACTCTAGTACTCACACTTAAGTTACAACTTATCCTCCTATATGATTAATACGCAACGGAAACACGCATCTGACTATCAGCAATTTACAGAACTCTGACTGTACACTACGCACTGGCAATACCACATTTTCTTTCTTTTTTATTTAACAGCTTTTGTCAACACGTGGCCACCGCACTGAATATGAATGGCGCACACATTATAAATTCGGGACATTATGACAACATACAACTCGAAGGAAAAGTCCACCAATCTTTTTCTTTTCACTATCTTATTTATTCCGATAAATTCTCTAACCTAAACACACAAATTCTATAACCTACAACAATAACACATGAGAAATTCCGCCCAGTGGGCATGGCTTTACATTGGTGAATCTCTATATTATGGTCTCGTAATTATTTAACGCTACAGTGCACTTTCTGGATAGGATGGTGGATCTTTTATTATTTCTCACACTTCGACTCTCACAATCATCATCACGAAACTATCCTCCAGACCGAGCAGTACAAAAGGAACACGCATAACCCACTAATCTTTTGAAACTACCTCGCTACTCTCCCATGCAAACCACACATACCCAAATTACATGACATACACCACAGTACGACATGGAATACAAACACTAAATAGTCACAACACTATCACTTTCAGCTTTCCCACTTCAATTAGTATTTATCCCAGTTTCACACGACACTGCCCCACTTTGTAATTCTAATTTCCTACTATGAACTCTGGAGATATTTGCACGTCTTCCTGTGCAATGCAAGCCAAGTGGCGTTGCTGGATAGATGGCCGACTCACCTTGCTTCTCTCTCAGAGTTTGAATCTAGCGTCACACGGAATCATATCACGCAAAGTAATATTAAGAACATATTCATCACACACGCGAGTCCTCAACTGATACCATGGACGAGTACTTCTCTTTATCCTTTGTCTCATACACAGATTGAGACTCACACAGTACTCACCACGTGGAAGTACTCGTCTCTAATTTCAAGTCCTGCACACGCCATTTCTTAAATATTTCAACTTATGGTACACACGCTATTTCTTAAATATTTCAACTTATTGTACACACGCTAGTAATTCAGCTTAACTTAAGCACACGGAAGTATTTCAACTTATTGCTACACGTGGTTTCATTGTGACCTTTGGTCACCTCCGAAGATTACTACAATCCCATTAATATTACCTGCCTGACATTTAATTCTCCCCACAAAAGTTCCTGAAATAGAGAAATTATTATTTCAAACTACTCTTAAATATTCCACATGCATACCATGTCTCCACTCTTTTGTCATTACGGAGCACAACTAAAACAGGTCTTAACAGCACAAGATCCAGCGGCAGAGTGCTGAAACATGGCCGTTGTTCAGGTCCTCTCGCACCTCTGCTGAAGTGGCGGAGCACCTTGCTACCGTATTGGTCAGCCACATTTCAGGCGCTCAAAGCTCAGGTAAATTTCATCTCTTTGGTCCCACCAAAGGTGACCAAAGGATCGTCTCAAAGATGATCATATATTCACATTCACTATCTGCGGTTAGGAGACGACCATACATTCATTCATTTCACAGATCTCACCAAACTGGATGTAGGGATTTACTTCGTGGGAGTGCACTGTGATCAATTAAATAAATAAATTGTCATTCTTTCCCACACTGCTATCCAGCTTCGCTGTATTAATTGAAATTGAGTTATTATTAGAAAAAATGTGTTGTTCTGACAAAAATAATGAAGTATGTTGTACCTATATTCAATGTCGGGCGGTACTGTACCCTTTCATTAGTTCTGGCGCAGATTGTTGATCGATGGTTCAAAAATGGTTCAAATGGCTCTGAGCACTATGGGACTTAACTTTTGAAGTCATCAGTCCCCTAGAACTTATAACTACTTAAACCTAACTAACCTAAGGACATCTCACACATCCATGTCCGAGGCAGGATTCGAACCTACGACCGTAGCGGTCGCTCGGCTCCAGACTGCAGCGCCTAGAACCGATCGGCTACCCCGGCCAGCGATCGATGGTTCCTCAGATAGACTGCACATCACGAAGTTGTCGTTACGTTAGGAGATGAGCTGAAATTCAGGGGTAGAAAACTCGTCTGCCGCAGTTTAGTCACTGCTCACTTAAAAATCAGCTCTTGACACAGCTCGCTGCTCCCACTTCCATCATTGCTCCGCGTTACACATTAAGAGCGTTTGTCAAGTGACCTGCCGTGTTCGGGTGTTATTTATAACCACCGGCAACCGCCAATCGATGTCGCAACAATCTAGCAGCAAGCGTCAGACGTCAACTATCAAGTAATTTTAATCGGACTGTAGTAGCCACTTGATGTATTCCGGGCTTTCGCCTGCGGCTGCCGCTACCCGCTACATAGATTTGTTCTGAAAGTTGCTCGTGCTCCGCCGCTGCAGGGTAGCATGGCATTCCAGACGCAGACATCAACCGTACGGCAAGCACGGCGTATCCAGCCCAACAAGCTGGATTGGGGGCTAAACACGCCTGTCGTTTTGACCCACCACGGAGACAAGCGGTTCTTGCTTCGTCGCGAGAGGCATCAACCTCGAGACAAGCGCTGCTCGCATCCTGGGCAACAGAGTCACAAGCGGAAGCACTACTCAGCCTCCAGAGGCCACATGTCAACAAAACATCGAGGAGATATCACTCCTTTGGTGTGTGTTTAGGACCGCTCCTTGACGCTGTCTGTGAGTTCACTGAGCCGCTGCAAGCAGTTTCGACGCATAGCATCCTCGAGGATCTACAACACGCTGTACCAGCAACTGTCCAATCTGGACGATACCTTACTACAGCTACTAGGCAGGCCAGACGTCGCCCATAGAAATTCGCCTCCGCCGACTGGGTCTCCCGCGGCACCGGTGCTCCAGCACTGATCTCGTGTGTAACTTAGACTGTCAGCTGTGCTCAATAGTTGCCGTCACTTAAGGAGCGAAATTACGTTGAATTTTCACACTCCGTAAATAGGTGCCAGTGCTAATTGATCGCAAGACCTATTCTGTGAGTCAAGTCACTGTCATTAACTCTGTGAAAACTATTATCTTTCAAGCTTTTGTACATGGACAAAGAGTAAATAATCTTACTACTTATCAATCAGTAACTGGTTGGTGAAGTTCGTCTGTACATGTGTGACACTCTTAGTCAAAAAGGGCGATTTATTTATGTCCCGCATTGTTTGTGTGAAACTGATATAAATTGAATACAGACTGGAACAATTATCTCACTTTCTCAGTGTTTGCTACTGTGTAGGCCCAATCACCATTACTTATTTACTTATTTATTCATGCAGCTTGTCATGCTCTCACTCTCCAGGACACTGAGAAGTCTGAGATTCAACCGCCAATACTATTAATAATGTTGTCAATAAATGCACACTATTAATCCACCCAGCTCATTTATCAAACTAACAGCGACCAAAATCCTTTCGAAACGGTCTGATGGCAGCTGCAAGACGAATTTGCCTGTGCGATTAAACAATTATGAGTTGCATGAGCTGAGACTGTGCCATAACGGCTGCTCTCCTGTTAAAGCTTTATCACTATTCCTTATCGTCGCTTACCAGTGTTTTATCATTATACACTGGTAAACGACTATGTGTACGAGTTTTCGTTTAAGAGGAGAAATTTACGGAAATAGCACAACATTTTATACAGTAGTAACGTCATAGGTAGGTAGCAAGTTATACGTCACATATATTCTCCCGAATTCTCCCTTACTGAGAGTACAGCTAATTTCGTTGATCCGCCTGACACAGTAGGTGTAGCATTTCTGTAAGGACTGTGATAATAAAGTGTGTAGAACAGTAATTATACACTCCTGGAAATTGAAATAAGAACACCGTGAATTAATTGTCCCAGGAAGGGGAAACTTTATTGACACATTCCTGGGGTCAGATACATCACATGATCACACTGACAGAACCACAGGCACATAGACACAGGCAACAGAGCATGCACAATGTCGGCACTAGTACAGTGTATATCCACCTTTCGGAGCAATGCAGGCTGCTATTCTCCCATGGAGACGATCGTAGAGATGCTGGATGTAGTCCTGTGGAACGGCTTGCCATGCCATTTCCACCTGGCGCCTCAGTTGGACCAGCGTTCGTGCTGGACGTGCAGACCGCGTGAGACGACGCTTCATCCAGTCCCAAACATGCTCAATGGGGGACAGATCCGGAGATCTTGCTGGCCAGGGTAGTTGACTTACACCTTCTCGAGCACGTTGGGTGGCACGGGATACATGCGGACGTGCATTGTCCTGTTGGAACAGCAAGTTCCCTTTCCGGTCTAGGAATGGTAGAACGATGGGTTCGATGACGGTTTGAATGTACCGTGCACTATTCAGTGTCCCCTCGACGATCACCAGTGGTGTACGGCCAGTGTAGGAGACCGCTCCCCACACCATGATGCCGGGTGTTGGCCCTGTGTGTCTCGGTCGTATGCAATCCTGATTGTGGCGCTCACCTGCACGGCGCCAAACACGCATACGACCATCATTGGCACCAAGGCAGAAGCGACTCTCATCGCTGAAGACGACACGTCTCCATTCGTCCCTCCATTCACGCCTGTCGCGACACCACTGGAGGCGGGCTGCACGATGTTGGGGCGTGAGCGGAAGACGGCCTAACGGTGTGCGGGACCGTAGCCCAGCTTCATGGAGACGGTTGCGAATGGTCCTCGCCGATACCCCAGGAGCAACAGTGTCCCTAATTTGCTGGGAAGTGGCGGTGCGGTCCCCTACGGCACTGCGTAGGATCCCACGGTCTTGGCGTGCATCCGTGCGTCGCTGCGGTCCGGTCCCAGGTCGACGGGCACGTGCACCTTCCGCCGACCACTGGCGACAACATCGATGTACTGTGGAGACCTCACGCCCCACGTGTTGAGCAATTCGGCGGTACGTCCACCCAGCCTCCCGCATGCCCACTATACGCCCTCGCTCAAAGTCCGCAACTGCACATACGGTTCACGTCCACGCTGTCGCGGCATGCTACCAGTGTTAAAGACTGCGATGGAGCTCCGTATGCCACGGCAAACTGGCTGACACTGACGGCGGCGGTGCACAAATGCTGCGCAGCTAGCGCCATTCGACGGCCAACAGCGCGGTTCCTGGTGTGTCCGCTGTGCCGTGCGTGTGATCATTGCTTGTACAGCCCTCTCGCAGTGTCCGGAGCAAGTATGGTGGGTCTGACACACCGGTGTCCATGTGTTCTTTTTTCCATTTCCAGGAGTGTAGATTGATGAAGTTCTGTATTCACGGGTCCAAAGAACGTGTATCAGTTTGTCGCATCCTATACGACACGACACGATGCGGAACGATACGACACGAAAATACAACTCAAGTAACGCTGCTACCTTAGCAATGTATGAAGTGTAATATAATTATGTCTCCTCAGCCAAATGTTGTTTTTTATGTTGGTAAAGGTCTTTGAGAAAGATCCTTCACTTCAGTATGTGAAGTGTCATAAACTCTACAAATTTCACCATTTTCTTCTTCTTCTTCTGCGCGGATGGATCACTTAGGACCACGCGTAATCAATATTTGTTGGCCTTCCTTTTCGCCCAGTATTCCTTCATAAACAACGAATGGGCTAGCTTTCGTTGCGTAGACCATGTATGTCGGTTAGTTTTTCTCTCTTTTTCCTCAAAACCCCGTGTGTTTGTGATTTTTCTGATTTCATTTCTATCATGTAGATTTGGAGACTCTAATTCCGTCAGGTCTTTTTCCGTCTGTTTGTACCAGTTCGGTCTTATAGTTTTGTTCTTTAAAAATGTATGGATTTTGGGCGTTAACCTGTTTGAGTCCATTCTTTCTAAGTGCCCCATGAATTGGATTCTTCTCGTGCGCATTGTGTCTGTGATTTTGGAGATATTTTTATATATTTCTGCATTGTGTTTTGGATAATGTACCCCATCTTTAGTTCTTGGTCCTAGGATTTTCCTCATTATCTTACGTTCTTTCACTTCTAATTCCTCTTTTAGTGTTCTGTGTTGAAGGTTTAGTGTCTCAGATGCGTAGAGAGCTTCGGGTCTAATTACTGTTGTATAGTATCGTATTTTGCAGTTCCACGAGAGACTCTTTTTGTTGTAAATGTTTTTTGTTAACTGAAACGCCGTCTCCATTTTCTGGACTTTTGATCTGACGGATTTCTTTTCATTAGAATTTTCTGCAATCCTTTCACCTAAATATTTAAATTCTTTTACCGGAGAGATGTAGTTATTACCAATTTTGAGATCAGAAGGTGCATCTTTGACGTCAGTCATAAATTTGGTTTTTTCAAATGAAATTTGTAATCCTATTTTAGCTGCCTGTTCTTGTAATGATTCTAGCTGTTTCTGTGCATCGGTAATGTCTTGTGCGATCAGTGCCATGTCACTACCATTTTCCATTTTATTTAAATCTAATGTACATTATCTAATTGTAATGTTAGTAATATGTAGCCCATTCTCTCAGACACATCTGCCGAACGTTTCGAAAACAACTCTTTTTACAATTTTAAACATATAATAGAGCAGGTGGAGTGGTGAAAAGTGTTACACTTTGCAAGCAGGTCTTTTAAATTCTACGACTCGTATTATGCACTACACCACTAGAAACTTTATCAACTATAACAAGAAAGATAGAAAATTTGTGATTATGACCAGTATTTAATCTTTAAGACATCAGCAAGCAAATGTCAACGCTTAATACATACTCATTGTCTAAAATATTAGGCTATTTTTGGTCTTATACTCAAATGTTACAACGTTAACTACTCACTGAAGTTTGTAGCTATCGCAATAAAATACTTTTTCTTGTCAGTATTCTTAAAAATAATAGAAGCAATTATGAAAGACAGATTAATGAATTTCCTGAATAAATAAAATCATTTAAACGAATCACTGTTTGGTTTCCGAAGTACCAAAAATACGGAGTCAGCCATAGTAGAATTCACATAAGTTGTACTTGATGCTCTTGATAAAGATGAGTGAGTCATAGGCATATTTTTGTACACAGTCGACCACAATATTCTATTAAATAAATTAGAAGCATTAGGAATAAGAGGGGTAGCTAGTGACTGGTTTCGATCATACCTAACAGGTAGGGTACAAAGAGTAGAGATAACACATACTTCAAATAGATCCAAGCATTTAGTAAAACACTTATCAGAACCAAAATACATTAATACCTAGGTTCCGCAAGGTAGCATATTAGGACCAATACTGATCCTAATATACATCAATGACTTTCCCAGTAGAGTTTCTCATGGTGAATAAATCATCTTCGCTGATGACAGCAATATTATAGTCACTGAGAAAACAAGAGAACTCATTGCCGAGAAAGCAAACGAAACTCCCAAGGAAGTTTATTGTTGGTCAATAGCTAATAAAGTGACATTAAACATAAAGAAAACTAATTCCCTGAATTTCAGTTTGAAGAGGAAAAATGACAATGTTAAATTAAATGTGGATGGCACCTCTATAGACTGTTTAACAAATGCAAAATTTCTAGGAATGAATATTTATTCTCAGTTGAAGTGGTGTGAACACACAAAGGTACTTGCAAACAGAATGTCATCAGCATGTTATGCACTTAGAATCCTATCATCAGTGTGTAACATGCAGTATCTTTTAGTTACATATTATTCATATGTACACTCAGTTCTTAGCTATGGAATTCTTTTTTGAGGAACAAATGAACAAAATATGAACACAATTTTCAAACTCCAGAAAAGAGCAATAAGAATAACAACCAAAAATATTAGTCGAGCTCATTGTCAAGATCTGTTCAGAACACTGGGGATTTTAAATGATCCATGTGAATACATTTACCAGTCAGTTGTACACACAAAAAATAACATTGGTAATTACTGCACAAACAGCTCTGTCCATGACCATGCAACATGAGACAGACTCAACTTACATTTACCAACAAAAATTAAACACAAAACTCAAAACAGTATTTTCTACCAAGGAATAAAACTGTACAGTAAATTACGAAAATAGATAAAAAGAAATTGCCAAAATACACGAATTAAAAATGGCAGCTAAAAAGTACCAGTTATACAATACATTTTATACATTGAAGGATTACTTAGCGTACTTTCGCACACCGTATCTGGAGCCATACATCTGACGAACATACTCATCTTTGCAACTTCTCAGATCTTGCAGAAACAGTTTTGGGACTTACTGCTAGTCATGATTTTGCCAGTTTTGGTTTCTTTAGACCTGAATTTGCTTTTCACGGATTCTTTGTCAGGAAGCCCCTCTTTTAATGGTTTCGTTTGACTTCAACAGCGGATGATGTTGCTCTGCTCCATATTCTTTTTTTACACATTTGGGATAGGAGAGATATTTATTGGACCTACCTGCAAAAGATGTGTTCTGTGGAAGTGCACTGTACATGGTGAGGTTTCGTGTTTCCATTCATAATCTTCATTTTTTATAACACTAAGCATAGGGCGTGGAACCTGATTTCTCTTAACTTTTTCACTATATTTCGCAAATATTTTCAGTCAATGCTAATAAAATTTAGTCCCACAAATTATGCCAAACAGTCATCTGAAAACATTTTAGAACATGGTAACTGAAGACATAATTTAAATTCGACACTGGGCGACACTGACGTGCTCTTGATACAGTATCAAGAAGTAGAAATATGCTAAGCAAGATACGCGAATTTCGGGAAATAGAGAAGTCCCATACGTTGTACACTCTAAAACAGAAACAAAAAAAGAAAAAGAACAACGCACCGCGGAGGAATTGTACGAATGGGACGGAAATTTGTAGATGTGATGTACATGTACAGCAAAGAAATGAATACAATTTTTAAAAAATGGATCATTTACTCAATAGAAAGGAAAGCGATTTACAAATTGAGCAAGTCACTAACGCGTTTCTTCACCTTTCGCAGTTATTGGGCTTGGCATTGATTGACAGAGCGGTTGAACGTCCTACTGAGCGGCACCATGCTACATTCTGTCCGATTGTCCGATTCATGCGTTATACCGTCAAAATCCGGAGCAGGGTGGAGGATCCTGTCCAAAATGCTCCAAATGTCCTCAATTGGGGCGATATCCAGCGATCTTGCTGACCTACGAAAGGTTAGGCAAGTACGAAGGGGAGTAGTAGAGTCTCTCGCCGTGTGTGGGTTGGAATTATCTTGATGAAATATAAGCCCATGACAACTTACCACAAAGGACAACAACACGGAATACAATATATTCCAAGTACCGCTGTGCTGTAAGAGTTCCGCAGATGTAAACCGGAGGTGTCCTGCCACGAAAAGAAGTACCACCCCATACCATCACTCCTGGCTGTCGGATAGTATGTCGGGCAATAGTCACGTTGATATACGCCACTGTTCGGGGCGTCTAAAGTCATGTCTTCGGCTTGGGAGCTTATTGACTTGTCAGGTACACGTGCTGTGCTGTGTTGCGATCTGAATGATTGGAAATTTAGTACACTCTTCGTACACTACAGTCACAATGCATTTTATTGTTCCAAGACGACACTGGCATCATCTTATGTTATGGAACTTTTTATAAAACTGCCGTATTACATAGCTTCATGTAATACAACATTGCAATCTTATAGCAAGTTCCATAAGATAAGACTGTTGATACCGCTCACCCAGGAACAATGAAATTGTCTACACTGCGATCGTGGCATGGGATGTGTGTTCTTCATTCCCTAATCGACTGGAGGAGAAATGTTTTCAGTGATGAGTCTCACTTCGAATTGAGCCCCGGTGACCAGCGATGATCCCGTTTTGTTGCTCTTCATGGCAAGGTATTCTGGGCTTACATTTCAGCAAGATAATGCCAGCTCGCACACGGCAACACTTTCCGCTGCTTGTCTTCTGGCTTGTCAAAGACTACCTCGGCCGGCAAGGTAGTCGGATCTCTTCCCAGTTGAGAAATGTTTGGATCATATGGGCAGAATCTTCTAACAAGCTCAGGATTTAGACTATCTAACCCACCAGTTGAACAGAACGTAGCACGATACCCTTCAGAAGGACATCCAGCAACTCTTTCAATCATTGCTATGCCGAGAAACTGAACTGCTGAACTGCTGAGATGGACCAACGCGTTATTGACTTGCTAAATTTGTGCAGCTTTTCTCTTGAATAAATCATCCAATTTTGTGAAACTATAACGATTTGTTTGTCTGTACATGTACATATACTGATTTCCATGCCTTCTTTTTCTTTTCGTTTGTCTTAGAATGTGTGACAGCTCAGAACATAAAAACAGAAGAGCATTAAATGCACGACAACGTTTCACATCCAGTTATGCAGAAATCACAATCACATGAAAGTAATATTTACATTATTCTCGACGGTGTACATTTTGTTAGCAATCTGCGGGATTTGCGCAACAGTGAGCTAAACACTCCCAAACAAATAACTCTGCCTCTGTAACTGGCTAAAGCTTACGCTTTACGCTGTTCTCTGTGTACGAGAGCTGTGTGCTTTCGTGAGCGCTAATTAACACCAACGTGAAATACGAGATAAAAGTAAAAAGTAATGTGTTTCTCAACAATGGTATTAATTATGAGGTTGTACTGTCAAAAAAATCCCAAAAACTGTTTGTAATATTTTACAGAGATTAAGAGACTAACGCCACGTTAATTTCTACAAATGAACAAAATTTCGGGAATAAAGTTAAAATTTATTTTACTTTTACTGTCAGCATAACAGAAGGTCTCAATGTCGTAATAGTAACAATTACCATCACTATAATAGTAATAATAATAATAATAATGATAATAGCGATGACAAATATTGGGAGAATAAAAGAGGCATACGCTTAAACCATTTCCTCTCAGATTGTCTGAAAATTTCAAAACAATGATAACAATAGTGTACATTGTCCAATGGCGTAGGTCATAAATATACTCAGTAATGGGTGAAATAATTAAGCATTACTTATTGTATCCTCACATAATTTTTGTCGCAGATAAACCTGTCTCGGTTTATACGTTCAAGACTCTGGGAAGAGAACAGAGATAAACGGGTAATTTACGGTAAGTGTAAATACTATGAGCGGCAATGGTAAGGGAAAGACAAATTCATTTTAGGACAGTCATATAAGACATTATGCTACTATTGGGCATCTGGTACGTTTATTGGCTGTCTAGGGAGAAAAGAAGAAATAACAGCAAGGAAAAGACACAGGAAATAGATGTATAATAGGAAAGCAAATGTAGAATGAAAAGTGGCGAAGGTAATACTGTTGTGAGCTACTTGTAACCATACAAGGGGATGATAGAGGGACTAAAATTTACCAAGGTGTCGATGATGTACGTGTGGCACTCTTACTGGTATCAAGTCAATAGGTGGAGCAAATGCTATCTTAAATTTGAGTAAAATTTTTGTAACTAAATTGCATAAAATTTTGAAAAGACCGTATTTAACACACTTCCGAGGACATAAAAAGTATATTCTTGATAAATTAACACACAACATCGCAATGTCACATGCACCATAAGTATTCACAAGAGTAGTTACCGAAAAAACCCAACAATCAAATGAGATAATTACAGTTTTGTTAGTGGTGGATGTGACAAGACATACTGAGAAACATACTAAATGTCTTCTCTGAAAACTAATTAGAACAGACAGTTTGGAACACCACTGATGATGCAAACACATTAGATGTAATGGCGACAAATAAGCCTGACCTCTTTGAGGAAGTCCACATCAAAACTGGTATTGGCGACCATGAGGCAGTTACGGAAACAATGAAACCAAAGTACAATTGGCAACTAAACCAAGTAGGAACATCTTGGTGTTCAGTAAGCTAGACAAAGAAGCAGTACTGTCATGTCTCAATGAGGAACTTGAAACTTTTAGCAATGGACAGGAGCATGTGAAGAAACTGCTCCTGACTCATTACCATATCCACACTTATTCCAAAAAATTTCATCGTATTCAGTATCGAGCGAAATTTGTGACTGCATTGAGAACTTCTTGGCAGGGAGGACGGAATAAATTTTCTTGGATGTAGCGTCATCGACGGGTGTAGCTTCGAGTGAACACCAAAGAGGAGTATTGGGTCACCTGCTGTGCATATCATATATTACTGATCTCACATACAATGTTAACAGCAAACTCACAGTTTTAGCAGATGGTGTAGCTATCTGTAATAAAGTACAGACTGAAAGAAGCCGCACATATATTCACTGAGATCTTGGTAAAATTTCAAAATGGAGGAAAGACTGGTAACTTGCTTTAAATGGTGAGAAATGAACAATCGGGCACTGCACAATACGAAAAAAGGTAGTATCGTATGATTATATTATCAGAGAGTGACATGTTGAATCGGTTAACTCATATAACTTCCTGGGTGCAGCCCTTTGTATGGACATGAAATGGAAAGAGCGCATAGGCTCAGCCGTGGGTAAAATGGCCAGCAGACATCGGTTTATTGCTAGAATATTGCAAATGCAATCAGTCTAAAAAGGAAATGCTTACAAATCACTCGTGCGACCCATCCTAGAATATTGCTCAAGTGTGTGGGACATGTACAAGATAGAACGTATACAGAGAGGAGCAGTACGAATGGTCACTGGTTTGTTTGACCTACGAGGGATTGTAATAAAGATGTTGAAGGAACTGAACTGTCAGACTGTTGAAGAGAGACGTGAACTTTCCCGAGAAAGCATACTCACCAAGTTTTAGAAACCAGCTGTAAATTATGATTGTACGAATACATTACAACTCCCTACATTTCGCACCCATCGCAGTCGTTAGGCAAGGATCACACTAGTTATTGAACACACAGAGAAATTTAAATAGACATTCTTTCCATGACACATACGTAAATGGAACGCGGAAACGCCGTAATAACTATTAAATTGGGACGTACCCGCTACCATGCACATAAAATTGATCTACAGAGTATGGATGTAGATGTAAATGTAGAAAAACGGAGGGTACAATTGAAAGAAGTGTAGAAGAAATCAACCTTGATTGTTACTTGAGAGGAAATATTAACACTACGGTTACAATAGAGAGCATATTCAGGGAACAGAAGGAGAAAGACATAGTACTCGTCAATCTGCGTACAGCATTTGATATTGTGGAATGGAATAAAGTGAAGGGGTCCAGAGATGAATGTTCTCACGTACACATCGCTTTCGAGTAGATATATTTGTGTAAATTAAAAAATAAGAGAGTAAATACAATAAGTCAAAACTATTTATACAGCACACATCGCTCTCCAGCGGTAAATGTAACTGACGTGTTACCAGCATACGATGAATTCGAAAACGCAACAGATAGCGTGACTTCTTACCAAATTGAGTGTTAGCACTTTCTTCGACCGACACCTTCATATGTTTTCTGTTCTTGGCCATCATGATAGCTAGGATAGTGATATCAAGGTAACCCACCCACATTATATCCAACTGACTGTTGTGGCCAACGCTGACGACAGAATGAAAGTAACACGTGGAAATGTAACATTGTTGCAGATATTTACTTTGTGCATCGCAGAAGCAATGAGGAAAGTGAAAGAATCTCTTTGTGGAAAAAATTTGACAGCGAAACGGAAAAAGCGTATTACTTACGCTGCTGCTACAACAGTGGGCTCGAAAAGCGATCAAAGATTGAGTCGGACGCCTAATAAAACGGAAGGTATGATAGCTAATGTTTATAGTTAGCTCTTAAATAAAAGGAGAGGGTAATGGTGTGAGTGGCACTCCGGCGCCATGGAAGCTCAAATGTGGAGTTTGGGTTTGACAGTGTTCTATCATGGAAATACATTATGAACTTGTTGGCTTCGCATGATGAAGATCATCATCATCAAGTTCGTGGGTAGCTCAACGGCGTGATTATCTGCGTCCACACAATTTCCCAATCTTTTCATTTTCCAGTCTCGCCATTTCCATGAACGATGATGAAATGATGAGGACAACACACACACACACAGACCCGGCCGGGAATCGAACCTGTGGCTCCGTTGTTGGCTTCAGGAGTAGTTCAGCATCAGGCAGACAGTTGATAGACGCATGATGTGTGAATGGACAAGTACTGTTCCGCTGAAAACTTGGGTCATCAAACTGTCACATGAGAGGTAACACGTGAGGACGAAGTGTGGCTGAGACGTGGCATTGTGGTGTCAGCCAGCCGTGATCTGATACCATATCCAATGGCTCCTCACACCATGTAGCCAGGATAACACCACTGCCCCTCACCAAAACATTAGAAGACTGAGACATCTTTCCAGGTCGCCGTTCTTACTCGCAGGTGATGGTCTACGGTGAAAGCATGTAACTGTGACTCATCACTTAGACAATGCGGCAACAGCCATCAGCAGTCTAAGCTTCCAAGTCACGGCACACTCCAAACGCAGACGCTTGTGTTGTGGTGTTAACGACAGCCTATGCATGGAACGATAGTTCTCTAGTCTGGCTGATGAACTCTGCAGCCAATGAGGTAGGATGACACAGAAAGCTGCAATTAGTCCATTACTTGTTCTGCGTGGATAGGAGGTGCAGATGTGTAGTGGTTGCAGTGTGCCTGATCGACAATCTACATCTACATCAACAAGAATATTCTACAAATCTTATGTAAGTGGCTGGCAGAGTGCTCATCGATCCTTGTTCACAATTATTTTCTATTATTCCAATCTCGTACAGCGCTCGCAAGAACGAACACCTATATCTTTCCGTGCGAGCTGTGATTTCCCTTATTATATCGTGGTGATCATTTCTCCATATGTAGGTCGGCGTCAACAAAATTCTGAGGAGAAAATTGGTGATAGCAACTTCGTGAGAAGGTTTTACAGCAAGGAAAAACGCCTTTAATTTATTAATGTCCACCAAAAATCGTGTATCAATTCAGTGACATATTCTCCACTATTTCGCGGTATTACAAAACGTGCTGCCATTCTTTTAACTTCCTCTATGTATTCCGTCAATCCTATTTGACAAGGATCCCACACAGCGCAGTAGTATTCTTAAAGACGACGGACAAGCGTAGTGTAGGCAGTCTCTTTGGTTGATCTGCTACATTTTGTAAGTGTGTTGCCAATAAAACGTCAATAAAACTTTCCAACAACATTTTCTATGTCTTCCTTCCAATTGAAGTTGTTCTTAATTGTAATTCCCAGGTATTTAGTTGAATTTACAGCCTTTAGATCTGACTGCTTTATCGTGTAACCGAAGTTTAACGGATTGCTTTTAGCACTCATGTGGACGACCACACACTTTCCGTTATTTGGGGTCAATTGCCAATTTTTGCATTATACAGATATCTTTTCTAAATCGTTTTGCAATTTATTTCGGTCTTCCGATGATTTTACTAGTCGACAAACAACGGTCCGCAAACAACCTAAGTCGGCTGGTCAGTTCGTCTTCTAAATCGTTTATACGCGAAACAAGGAACAACATAGGGTCTATAACACTACCTTAGGAAACGCCAGAAATCACTTCTGATTTATTCGATGACATCCTGTCAGTTATCATGGCTTGTGACCTCTCTGACTGGAATTCACGAATCCAGTCAAATAACTGAGACGATATTCCTTAAGCACGCTATTTCACTACAAGCCGTTTGTGTGGTACAGTGTCAAAGCCTTCCGGAAATCCAGAAATACGGAATCCATTTTAAATCCATTGTCAATGGCACTCAAGACTTCGTGCGAATAAATAGCTAGTTATGTCGCACAAGAACGGTGTTTTCTAAATCCTTGTTGATTCTGTGTCAATAAGCTCTCCTCTTCCAGGTAACTCACAATGTTCGAACACAATACATGTTCCAAAGTCCTGTTACATATCGAGGTTAATGATATGGGTCTGTAATTTAGTGGATTACTCGTACTGCTTTATGGAATATTGATGTGACCTGTCCCACTTTCCAGTCATTGGGTACGGATCTTTCGTCGAGCGAGCGGTTGTATATGATTGTTAAGTATGGACCTATTGTATCAGCATACTTTGAAAGGAACCTAATTGGTACACAGTCTTGATCGGAAGACTCGCTTTTGTCAAGTGATTTAAATTGCTTCACTACTTCAAGTTTATCTATTTCTACGTCACTCGAGTTCGCAGCTGTCCTTGATTAGAATTCTGGAATATTTACTTCGTCTTCTTTGGTGAAGGAATTTCGGAAGGCTGTGGATACTAACTCAGCTTTGTCAGCAAGTGACGATAGTATTTCTATTGCTATTACACAGAGAACGCACTGGTTGTATCTTGCCGCTAATATACTTCACATACGACCACAATCTCTTTGGATTTTCTGCCAGGTTTCGAGACAAAGTTTCGTTGTGTAAACTATTACAAGCATCTCGCAGTGAAGTCCGCGCTAAATTTCGAGCTTCTGTAAAAGATCGCCAATCATAGAGATTTTGCGTCCGCTTGAATTTTGCATGTTTTTTCGTTGTTTCTGTAACGTTATTCTGCCCTTTTTGTATACCAAGGAGGATTAGCTCCGTCGTTTGTTAATTTATTTGGTTCAAATCTGTCAATTACTGCCGATACTATTTCTTTAAATTCAAGCCTCATCTGATTACACTTATATTGACAATTTGGAAGGAATGGAGATTGTTTCTCAGGAAGAAGTTAAGTGAATTTTTATTTCCTTTTTTGAACAGGTATATTTTTTATTTATTTTCGGAGTATTTGGTGGTTACATTATTCAATCTCACTACGACGACCCTGTGTTCACTAATATCGGTATCCGTTTTCATGCTTGTTATTGGCTCTGGAATAGGTGTTGCTAACAGGTCAAGTCTGTTTTAACAACCACTTACTATTCTTGTGGGCTCATGAAGTAAATGCTCGAAATAATTTTCAGACGATACACTTAGCACAACTTCCGATGATGTTCTATGCGTTTCTCCGGATTTAAACATGTACTTTCGCCACAATATCGAGGGTAAATTAAAGTCACCACCAACTAAATTCTATGAGTCACGTACGTGTTTGAAATTAAACTCAAGTTTTTTGGAACCTGTCAGCAATTGCATCATCTGAAATGGGAGGTCGTTAAAAGGATCCAATTATTGTTTTATTCTTGCTGCCAAGAATACCTCTGCCCGTACTAACTCACAGGAACTTTCTACTCCAATTTCACTACAAGAAAAACTACTTCTAACGGCAACAAACATTCCACTGCCACCTGTGATTAGGTAATCCCCTCGGAAAACTTAGATTTTTCATAAAATTTTCGGCTGAACTTAGCTCCGGCTTGGACCAGCTTTCAGTGCCCATAACGATTTGAGGATCAGTGCTTTCTACACTCCTGGAAATTGAAATAAGAACACCGTGAATTCATTGTCCCAGGAAGGGGAAACTTTATTGACACATTCCTGGGGTCAGATACATCACATGATCACACTGACAGAACTACAGGCACATAGACACAGGCAACAGAGCATGCACAATGTCGGCACTAGTACAGTGTATATCCACCTTTCGCAGCAATGCAGGCTGCTATTCTCCCATGGAGACGATCGTAGAGATGCTGGATGTAGTCCTGTGGAACGGCTTGCCACGCCATTTCCATCTGGCGCCTCAGTTGGACCAGCGTTCGTGCTGGACGTGCAGACCGCGTGAGACGACACTTCATCCAATCCCAAACATGCTCAATGGGGGACAGATCCGGAGATCTTGCTGGCCAGGGTAGTTGACTTACAACTTCTAGAGCACGTTGGGTGGCACGGGATACATGCGGACGTGCATTGTCCTGTTGGAACAGCAAGTTCCCTTGCCGGTCTAGGAATGGTAGAACGATGGGTTCGATGACGGTTTGGATGTACCGTGCACTATTCAGTGTCCCCTCGACGATCACCAGTGGTGTACGGCCAGTGTAGGAGATCGCTCCCCACACCATGATGCCGGGTGTTGGCCCTGTGTGCCTCGGTCGTATGCAGTCCTGATTGTGGCGCTCACCTGCACGGCGCCAAACATACATACGACCATCATTGGCACCAAGGCAGAAGCGACTCTCATCGCTGAAGACGACACGTCTCCATTCGTCCCTCCATTCACGCCTGTCGCGACACCACTGGAGGCGGACTGCACGATGTTGGGGCGTGAGCGGAAGACGGCCTAACGGTGTGCGGGACCGTAGCCCAGCTTCATGGAGACGGTTGCGAATGGTCCTCGCCGATACCCCAGGAGCAACAGTGTCCCTAATTTGCTGGGAAGTGGCGGTGCGGTCCCCTACGGCACTGCGTAGGATCCTACGGTCTTGGCGTGCATCCGTGCGTCGCTGCGGTCCGGTCCCAGGTCGACGGGCACGTGCAACTTCCGCCGACCACTGGCGACAACATCGATGTACTGTGGAGACCTCACGCCCCACGTGTTGAGCAATGCCCACTATACGCCCTCGCTGAAAGTCCATCAACTGCACATACGGTTCACGTCCACGCTGTCACGGCATGCTACCAGTGTTAAAGGCTGCGATGGAGCTCCGTATGCCACGGCAAACTGGCTGACACTGACGGCGGCGGTGCACAAATGCTGCGCAGCTAGCGCCATTCGACGGCCAACACCGCGGTTCCTGGTGTGTCCGCTGTGCCGTGCGTGTGATCATTGCTTGTACAGCCCTCTCGCAGTGTCCGGAGCAAGTATGGTGGGTCTGACACACCGGTGTCAATGTGTTCATTTTTCCATTTCCAGGAGTGTATTAGCGCTTGGAGCTCTGGTATTTTCCCAAGACAGCTACGACAATTTACAACTGTTATACCGATGGTTCGTGTATCTACGCTCTTCCTGTGTTCGGCCTGCATCCTTTGACACTAAAGCCCTTGTTTTTCCGACACCCTCCAACCTAAAAAACCGCCCCGTCCACGCCACACAGCTTCTGCTAACAGTGTAGTGGAATCGTGACTTATTGAGAGGAACCAGAAACCCAACCACCCTATCGCCCCTGATTCAGAGCCCCTGACACAGACCCTTCACTCGGCTCTGTTCCAGAGGTCCGCAATCGGTCCTGTCGACTAAGCTGCAAGTGATCAGCTCTGGTTTCATCTCGCAAGCAAGAATGGCGGCCTCAACCACTTCTGTTAGCCACTCGAAACTGCAGGGGATCACTTCCGATCCAAAGCGACACACATCAGTTCTACTTACGCGAGCCACCACCTGCAGTTTGGCTGCACCTTATGCTGATCGTAGCATCCTGAAGGAATCGTTCCAATTCTGGAACAACGCCATCCGGTATGCACACAGAGTGCACATTGTTCCTCTCCTTCTTGGCAGCCATGTCCCTAAGGGGCAGCAGAACGCGCCTAACATTGGATCTAGCAGGCTGAAAGGCTTCCTCTGAAATGGGACAGGCCACTGCATCTGGCTCAGCGACAGATTGAGCCACAGACAGCGCCGGGAGCCTGTGTGTGAGACTAACCAGGGAGGGCTTACGTGCAGCCCCCTGCTAAGTCTTTCCCTGCCTGCCAAGCCCGAGGTGACCTCCCACTTGGCCATGGGTGAACCTTACTGTGAGGAATAACTGGGCTGGCCACTGGTGAGGATCGATCGGCAGAGTCGGAGATGCTGGACGTCAGTTGAAACCCCACGGCTGGCCCACAACTGTGATGCCCAGCCACTGCAGCTTCAAGCTGTATAACCGAAGCCATCACAGCCTGGAACTGAGATCAAAGTGTCACTAACTCGGCTCGCATCCACACACAACAGTCTCAGTCCCTATCCATACTAAAGAGCGTGGAAAACCTCACTACTCACAAAAAAGGACTATCGTCTCTCGCTATGGAACTTTACTGTAGATTCTGATGAAGGCGCAAGAACTGCATCTAATAAATTACATTAATAAGCAGAGATTCAGAAACCAAATTATTGAAACAGGAGAGATGAAGTAATTTGCGCTGATCGGGAACTTGCAATACATTACAAAACTGGTTTACTTTCTGATGCAAACGAAACCGCAAGAGCTGTGTCTATTAGATATTAAATTAACATCCATAAACTCAAGAAACAAAACTATCAAAGTACACAGATGAAACTATACAATTCGCTGCTGGTTAGGAACTCCTAAAACGTCGTAAAATCGGTTACTTCTCTGCCGCTTCTTCTGTCTCGGCCGGTTGCTGCTGCCTGAAAATACGCCAACCTTTCCTGCTGGTGATCGACTAGGACCTTGGTGATGAGTATGCACATCTTTTAATTCCAATGCGGTCCAGAATCGAACGAAAGACACAGCCAAATGTCCTACAAGTTCTAGCAGCCGTCTAGTGGAAACCCATAAAGAGGCCCCTTTCAATCTCTGTGAGGTGCTGATAACGCTGTCTCAAATGAGTACATGGCTTCCATGTGCCCTTTACAGTGATCACACAACATACAATGCTGTTCACGCCACGCATGTGCCTTACCAGGCCTGGTAATTAAACTATACCAGAACAATAGTGACGTGTTCTTGTGGCCTTCAATCACAAAGAATTGCAACTTTCATATTTACGTACACGTCGATGGCGAGTACATGTATGACTTACACTGAGAGCCGACCATGTCTTCTGGGAGCTTAAAATTTTTGTCAGGCGGTGTATTTCAGCTGAGTACCTCAGATGAATCACCACACGTAATAGGATGTCCCTCCTTGCCAACTGAGGTTGTGTATGTGTGGTCGTCTGTAGGAAGAGCTGTTCTTCTTCAAGCTGTAAATGGCTAGTTGCGGTTGACTTCTGTTTGCTTATATGCAAAGCTTATATTTATTACCATGGTTTTGAACAGACTGGGTATATTGAAGGATAAACTTACTAAAAACTAAGTGACTACCTACTTTTTACGTTTTTATTCTGTCTCTAGTGCTGAACGCATGGGTTGCTGGTAAGAATGTTTACTGTCTGTAAGTCATTTGAACATTTGTAATATTTTACCTATAATGAGAAACCTTCATCCATTGTTTAAAGATATAGATTTAATGACATTAAATACTTTTTGTTGTTCAGTTGATCTAGTGGAAATTTATGGAGTTGGATGAATGTGGATCTAAAATATGTCATCATACGATGGAGTAGTTAGCAGGACGTGCTGCTAATGCCCAAGTGAGTGACTGTTGAGTTCATGAAAATATCAAAATAATATCTACGGTTTTCTTCTGAAAATATTTAAATCCAAGAAGTAAGTACTTTGTTACCACAGTTTAAAGTGAATTTAATGTTTTTGTGTCTGCTCACATTTGTTGTTTATGTAATATCGTAACTCGTGAAACCGAAAAAAATTATTCCTTCATTCACACATATTTCATAACGGATGGTTTTGCTGCAAATGTGGCCTTAAGCTCCGAAAAATGTTTTTGTTAATTGTATCTATAAACAACTGCCAGTCAGCCGCTCACTGTGAACCCATCTATCTCTTTATATACACTATGTGATCAAAGGTATCCGGACACCCCCAAAAACATACGTTTTACATATTAGGTCCATTGTGCTACCACCTACTGCCAGGTATTCCATATCAGCGACCTCAGTAGTCATACATCGTGAGAGAGCAGAAAGGGACGCTCCGTGGAACTCATGGACTTCGAACGCTGTCAGGTTGTTGGGTGATTTCCGCACACCTAAACATCAAATGGTTCAAATGGCTCTGAGCACTATGGGACTCAACTGCTGAGGTCATTAGTCCCCTAGAACTTAGAACTAGTTAAACCTAACTAACCTAAGGACATCACAAACATCCATACCCGAGGCAGGATTCGAACCTGCGACCGTAGCGGTCTTGCGGTTCCAGACTGCAGCGCCTTTAACCGCACGGCCACTTCGGCCGGTCACCTAAACATCCCTAGGTTCTTTGTTTCCGATGCGATAGTGAAGTGGAAACGTGAAGGGACACGTACGGCTCAAAAGCGTACAGGCCGACCTCGTCTGTTGACTGACAGAGACCGCCGACAGTTGAAGAGGGTCGTAATGTGCAATAGCCAGACATCTATCCAGACCATCACACAGGAATTCCAAACTGTACACGGTACACGATTTGGCGATCCGATGGCAGGGTGTGGGTATGACGAATGCCCAGTAAACGTCAGCTGCCCGCGTGTGTAGTGCCAACAGTATAATTCTGAGGCGGATGTGTTATGGTGTGGTCATGATCTTCATGCAAGGGGCTTGCACCCCTTGTTGTTTTGCGTGGCACTATCACAGCACAGGACTACGTTCATGTTTTAAGCACCTTCTTGGTTCCAACTGTTGAAGAGCAATTCGGGTATGGTGACTGAATCTTTCAACGCGATTGAGCACCTGTTCATGATTCACGCCCTTTGGCGGAGTGGTTACACAACAATAACATCCCTGTAAAGGACTGGCCTGCACAGTCCTGACCTGAATCCAATAGAACACCTTCGGATGTTTTGGAACGCCGACTTCGTGCCAGGCCTGACCGACCGAAATCTCCTCAGTGCAGCAGTCCCTGCAGAATGGGTTGACATTCCCCTAGGAGCCTTCTAGCCCCTGACTGAACGTATGCCTGCGAGATTGGAAGCTGTCATCAATGCTAAGGGATGGGTCAACACCATATTGAATTTCGGCATTACCGATGGAGGCCGCCACGGACTTGTAAGTTGTGCTGTTTGAGGCTTTCCCGGCGCTGCATCTGCTTGATAGGTTCCCGGGAATTACGCCGGATAATATTGTAGAAACCGCACAATATTTCAGCGAGACAACTGCCCGCCATCTTCAGGTGCTACTGTCGCGTCTCTGAGAAACTCACAAATTTATATGCTGGCTTTCTAGAACAGCGCAGGCGCCAACGGGGCATAACGTCATCGAGGACCAATCGTAGACAGCGTCGAATACCAGAGCCCTCTGCTGGAGAAACAGGTCGCGGTCTGCGGAAGCGCGCCGCGGCGCGGGAAAATGCGGCCGGGAGCGACGGACCCCGTTAGCGCGCGCGATGTGTTGGCGCGCGATTTAAGCATCTGCGCTAAGGCTTCCCATCTGCATTGACTCGGTGCGGTTGCTAATCTGTGGCTGAGGATTCCTTAGTGCCGCCAAGGCTGGCTCCCAGGCTCTGCTCAGGTGAAACCCCGTGTATCTGTTTATTAGGTCACTGCTTATACGTATTTCGAGCGCCTCTTTGATGACAGAGTCCCAGTATGTGGAAGCATGCGAGAGGATCTTGGTTTCTTCATAATTCATGCCGTGTCCCGTGTCAAGGCAGTGTTTAGCAACCGCAGATTTCTCTGGCTGACCCAACCTCGTGTGACGTTTATGTTCGTCGCATCTGCCCTGGACCGTACCACACGTCTGGCCAGTATAAGACTTCCCATATTGGCACGGGATTTTATATAATCCTGGTCTCCTCAGGCCGAGGTTGTCTTTAACAGAGCCCAACATTGAACTCGTGCTGGAGGCCGGAAAACACATTAAACGCGGTATTCCTTGAAAATTCTGCCCATCTCAAATGACACGCCACCGACATACGGTAGAACAACCCCGTGTTGTTCTCTGCTTCTTCAGGCTGTTCTTGAGGTTTCGATCGTGCTGGTCGAAATGCGTTCCAGATCTGCTTCTCGGAGTACCCGTTCTGGGCAAACACAGAGCGGATATGGCTAAGCTCTGCCGATAAGCTGTCCTGATCTGAGATGGCTCTAGCCCTATGCACTAGCGGCCGTAATACACCGCTGCGCTGTGAGGGATGATGACAGCTCGTAGCTGGTAAATACAAGGCTTCCGGAACACACTGTGACCCAAGGAGCCTTTTCTACGAACCAAAACATCCAGAAACGGGACCTCACCATCTTTTTCTACCTCCATGGTGAAACAGATGCCTGGATGGAGGGAGTTCAGATGTTCCAGGAAAGTAGGAAGCGTTGCTGTCCAATGCGGCCATACCACAAAAGTATCATCTACATATCTCCAAAAACATTTGGGTTTCAAAACCGCCGTCTGAAGTGCTTTATCCTCGAAATCTTCCATAGAAAGATTTGCTACTATGGGAGACAGAGGGCCACCTATAGCAACACCGTCAGTCTGCTCAAAATACTAGTCGTTAAATAAAAAGTAATCGGAGGTAAGCACATGTTTGAAAAGGTGTAAGACATCCTCTTCCGGCTTAGCTCCTATGAGTTGTAATGAGTCCATCAGAGGCACCCGTGTAAACAAAGAAACTACATCGAATCTCACTAGTAAGTCGGTAGATTCAAGACGCAGGTTCTTCAGTCGCCGTATAAAATCTTCTGAGTTTCGAATATGGTGTTCACATTTCCCCACCATGGGACTCAGAAGAGAAGCCAGAGCCCGCATCTCGTGGTCGTGCGGTAGCGTTCTCGCTTCCCACGCCCGGGTTCCCGGGTTCGATTCCCGGCGGGGTCAGGGATTTTCTCTGCCTCGTGATGGCTGGGTGTTGTGTGATGTCCTTAGGTTAGTTAGGTTTAAGTAGTTCTAAGTTCTAGGGGACTGATGACCTTAGACGTTAAGTCCCATGGTGCTCAGAGCCATTTGAACCATTTTTAGAGAAGCCAGATGTTTAGCTAGGTGGTATGTTGGGGCACCTATATTACTGACGATAGGGCGAAGCGGGATATTCTTCTTATGTATCTTTGGCAGCCCATAAAGTCGTGGCGGAACTGGTGCTCGTTCTCTTAAACTCTTCTTCAGATGGTCAGGAAGTTGGCTGGATTTGAGGAGAGCGGATGTCTTCCGTTGTTCGGCATACGTCGAATCTTTCTGGAGACGACGATACGCTGTATCCTGTAGTAGGTCCATCATCTAGCCACAATAAGATGTAGCAGGCAGAAGAACACAACGCGGCAGCAAATCACGGCACGTCAAACTTCGAAGTTCCAACGCCTTACACACCGGTCATTGCAAGAAGAGAAATTTAACAGACGGACTGTGTAACATTATGTGGATTTATTCACAGGTAGCATAATAACGTCGGCGTTCCAAGTTACTAGTCTTCACTGCATTTTATATTGGTCACTAAACAAAGAACTACAAATCAAACAACAAATCACTGACGGCACGTTAGACTATTGTGATACAGATGCAAAATTAATATTGTAGACCAAAGTGATCACACAGCTAGCGCTAAACAAATTTTAAGTACAGCTACAATGAGTACCAGGAATTGTTTCTACGCAGCACTGCCTTACTTGAGACAGAGCTGAGCAGCTGCGTTCAAATCATAAGGTATCACATTGTGATGTAGATCCTGTGATAGATCAGAATGTCAAAACCAATCAACAGACCAGTGGCGTTCGTATAACACTTTGTAATTGATGAGATGGAGATTTCGCTGGTAAATGTAAGAGTAGGCTCCGTGGCCGATGTTACCGTCAATAAAATTCGTCTGGGCTGTTGACAATGAGGTCAGCAGCACAAAGGAATTTTATTGACGCATGTTACGGAAAGTATATAACTTTTTGTGTTTGAAGTTTCCCGTTATTTCACTGCATTTGTTTAAATACACTGTGAAATGTAACGATGTGCAAAGAGTGCGTGAGCTGTCTAGTTTAGTGGGTGGTGTAGCACTTGGTTGAAATGGGGTGGGTGTAGAGGGGAAGGTCGTGGAGAACCTAGGCGTAACCTCGCCCTAGAGTTGTAGGGCGTGTAGTGGGAACAGAGAAAGAGTGGAGCAGGAAATGCGAGTTTGTGGCCATCCTGCAAAGTCAGATGAAGCTAGACGAGAATTGTGAATGCCACGGATGGAGAAGTGGGTAGAGGCTGTTATCAGTAACGCCCTTAGAAAGAGAATTTCCTCCGATGATTTACTTCTGGATATTAAGAATAGCCTTAGCCAGCTGTCGAAGTATAGAAAGTATATTGGAGAGGACCTTGTTAGGAACAACGATCTTATCAATCCTAAGTTAGATATAAAGTTTAAGAAGAAGAGGACTCTACTGTTACATAACGGTCGTGCGTACATTGTAGGACCACAGTCAGAGGAGACATTAGGCAGGGAGTAACAGGCTGACACCATTTGCATACCATGTTCGGGATTCAGTGAGGTAACAAAATGCTTATTGGCTTTGTGTAAAGACGTCACTAAAGAGCATAACTAGTGACAGTGGAAGGATCTCGGAACAGTCTTGGTGCGGAGTGATCTTATGATTCAGGCGGTGACTTGGACCACTATGTTGCTTAACACAACTGTTGTGACGTTACTATCACAACCAAGTAGACAATGCTATGAAATTAGTTAATGTGGTACCTGACACACTTCTGTGTTGCCAATTGAGAGTGTCCGTAGCTCGGATTATACTAGACACTCCTACATCTGAACAGGACTGCAAAGATGTGTTTGGTTAAACATACAAGGATAGTGGACCTTGGCTCACTCAAGGCCAAATCCCTGTAATATTGAGTAGAAGAGACAGACGGTTCTTAGGTTGAAATAAGGTAGGGGGTATCCTTGTTTTAGGAAGATTCTAGGACCCACGAATGCTAGAAGCTGGTTCAATAAATATATAATTCAGATAAGAAGGTTATTGCTTCTAAATAACATGGACATTAAAGCGGACGAACTGCTGATAGATCTTGACTTTAACAGTATTTTGTATTTCTGAGCATCACTTATGTAGCTATCTTACAGCACGCCATCTTCTTGATTGGAACAGCAGCGAGTTCTTTACAGACTGGGGCCGTACTGTAGGGAAGCAGCCTACTCACGCTGCAGCAAATTCACATCAGTTTCCATTGTGTGTTAGTCAGTCTGCTAGCTCTGACGTCATAGATGTTGCGCAATACCTTAAAAATCAAGCAAATGACATAAAACTTTCCTAGTATGTCTGGAATAATGATAAACTAATGTGTGTTAAATATCAGCTTGATAACTTCAGCCGTTTCCTTTATTTGGACGTTTTTCTATAAAAATAATTGGCGGCACAGAAAAGAGCTAGAGACTGCAAAATTTGTATTTAGATTCAGCTTTCATAATGATTTAATAAAAATAGTACTTTGGATTTCACAAATTAAGATGTTAGTGTAAATTCATGATTTTGTGGTTTTCATCTCAAAACTAGAGGAAGCAAGATAGATTAAGTGAGCTTATAAATCATACTAGGATGTTTAGATTTTAATAGGTTGGAGGTCCGCTATGATGATGAAGCTGTAAAAAGTTTCTTTCAAATATCTATTAAATTATAGCAATAGCGGATCTCAGAAGGGACAGTTCAGAGCCCATCTGCTGCGTGCAGTGCAATTAAATTAATTCTCTCGCCTAAGTTATTAAAGTTAGCCACGTCAAAAATTTATTATCAATACTTCCCTGCGTGCTGAATGCACAGTTAAATTAGGAGCTTAATCGGCCTTCAGCAAGAGAAGCTAGAATTTATTATGTAACTTGAAGTGGTGCGTTACTAGTCCAGCGGCTAGTCGAGGCAGCCGACTTGATCGAGCGTTCCCTCCGCCGTCCGCGCCGCGGCTTTATATATAAGAGCACTGTGCGAGGAAAAAAGGCCCCAGTTCTCTCCAGACGCTGAATGACACGCCATCTGTGTCGGGAATCGCGCCGCGCCAGTATCAGTGCTACTAACAGCCTCGGGTGCCGTATTCTGTTACTCGAGATGCGCGTAACCAGTAAAGCGTTTCAAGTAAAGTGTTAATTCGGGAATGATTTTCATTATCTAGCCTCAGTGTGCGTATTGTCGTATTTTCACGTGCCGTCGCGGGACAGACATTCTACTACTAATATAGCGTGGCGTTTGATGAGATATTTCATCAAATTATGGCGAGCATTCATTTCAATATTTAATTCGGACATTTATAGTTGCATCAGCGCAATAGACTCTGAACTGTTCTGTTAGTTAGGTTGTAGGGATACTCGTGTGTGTATTTGTGATTTGGAGAATATACCCAAATATTTTGGAATATTGTTTTTGATTAGAAATCCCGAACAACTTCCTGACTCTACAGAGCTACAAGCTGCAGCTATAATTGCAATCTCAAGGAAGTGGGCACTAGGAACTCTATTTACAGGCTTCAGGTTTTGTCAAATCGCTTTCTGGGGGTCTACAAAGTAAATAGAGAGCCAGTGTTGAGAACGGCGAAAGACAGCATTAACAACATTCGAAAAGCCGGAAACTGATACAACAAGCAAACATTTGAACAGCAATTATTATTTTTCTCCAACTCACGCGCCGCCCCACAGTACCCATTTATCACAAATGTAATTCTCCATTCAAAAGACTTGGCATATGAAACACTCTAATTACACTAGTTAACAAATTTAAACTTTTTTCTGTATCTCGTTTGTAAATGGGTGGATTTAACAAATTTAGGGGTGCTGAATACACTGGTAAAATCAGATTTTCTTTATGACGTCACCTTTCCTACATACACAGCAGAATAAAAAATAGTAATAGCGAAAATTGACACAATTAAGTCAAAGAAAAGTACATATACAGAAGGTTTCAAATCAATACTATTTTGTATGTATATACGGGCATGCTCCCAATAAAAGGTTAATTTAGTTCAGATTCACATTTAATCGTCTTTGGTTTTTGAAAAATGCGACAGCGGAGCTCTTCTTTTGTTTGTCGTTTCATCACTCTCCCTAACAGGACTCCAGCAATAGTCACCCATCACCGAAGGGTTCCAGTGGCCTTGGTAACGGTGTTCCATAGTAAGATTGTCTTGGTGAAAGCGTTGACCATGCTCATCCCCTACGGCTCTTAAATTTTTCGGGAAGAAATAAAGGTGAGAATGTAAAAAGTGAACTTTAAGCGACATTCTACACCCAATGTTCTTATAGTTGTCTAATACATTATTCACAATGTTAAGATAGTTTTTGTCTTTTCTGTTACCCAAAAAGCCCTCCAAAAGTGCTTTAAAAGAAGACCAAGCAGCTAATTGGATATCCTTAAGTTTGGTATCAAAGGTTGAACCTTTGAGCTATTTTCTTATTTGTGATGCAATAAATATACCCTCTTTTAGCTTTGCCTCACTTAATTTGGGAAACTCTTCTTTTAACTGAGTGAAGGCCTCACCTTCTTTATCCAGAGCTTTTACAAGGTTCTTGAAAAGGCCCAACTTGATATGAAGGGGAGGCAAAATGCTTCTGTCGAGCTCAGCCAATAGGCCATTCCTTGACTGTATAGTGGTTCTTGGTGTTACGGCTGTCCCAAAGGCACAAAAAGCAGCAGTATTTCGTGAATCCAGCCTGTAAACCTTTAAGTAGTGCAACAACTTTTAAATCGCAGCATGGCTGCCATTCACGATACTTATATTTGATTGCCTCTAGCTGCAAAGCCATGGTTTCATCAGTTTGTTTCATGTTTACTGCGTAAGCGAAAGGTACCGATGAAAATGGATTACCATTATGCATTAGTACTGGAGTCAATAAATAGTCGCCACTCCTGTGGATTATGTTGTACACCTAACTGCATCATCAGACCATTGACATCTCTACATACACACATTGAATTCTGCATATCTAAATACTGAGCGAAGAATACCCCTCTTGATCTGAAACAGGAAATTTTTGTCCCTGGAACTTAAAGATTCCGTTGTTGCAGTCTCAACCCCAAAAGTTCAGCTTGCTGTTTCGAAAGTTGTTGATCGCGAACCAAATCGTTCAATTCCTTTTGATTAAAGAGCTGAGACGAAGTGTCATGATACTGAGGGCAGTACTCTTCTATATGTTCAATACTTTCTGATTCACTTGACATGGTGTCTGGTTCCAAGGCTTTCAAGTTACAGACAGGAACAGGCAATCCTTCATCACGGGGCACATTTGGATACTTTATTTTATGTCCACTTTTGCTTGAATTTCTCCAAAAATTTGTAAGGCAGTTTGAATAATGGTCTCTAGGCTCACACGACACCATCTGAACAGCGAATGGCATGGCTCGGTGTTTTTCTTTCAACACTCGGTTAAGACTGTAGCAGATGTTATGCAGGCAATATGAGGTGCACAATATTTATCTTGATCACCAACAGGATAATCAAAATACAATTTATATGCCTTCTTAACCAAGTCAGTGACTGGTTTTCTTTGGGATTTTGGAGTGAATTTCCCACGCACATAACAAAATTTGTCGGTGTGGTTTCGATAGTAACGAGATTTACTAGTAGCCATTTTTCTTAGTGTAAGTTGTAACACAAAATTTTGCACTACCTTTCACAAAAACATTCACTGAGGATCTCTTTCACACCACTGGATTACTACACTAACCATTTACTGACGATTTGTAGATCTTCTAGCTATGCTCTGCAAATCAAAAACTAACAATTAAAGCCGCGCGGTGTAATCGTGCGGTCTGTGACGCCTTGCCACGGTTCGCGCGGCTGCCTCCGTCGGAGGTTCGAGTCCTCCGTTGGGCAAAGGTGTTTCTGTTGTCCATAGCGTAAGTTCGTTTAAGTTAGATTACGTGGTGTGCTAGCCTAGGGATCGATGACCTCAGAAGTTTGGTCCCATAGAACTTACCACAAGTTTCTAAATAATAAGAACAATTAAACATGAAAACAGAACAGCAAAAAGCTAAATACTGAATACGAAAATTAAAACACCTTTAAAAACTAAAAATAGTACGTGCTAGAACATTTTGAAATGTATATTCGGATTCTACACACCAAAATACATACTAGTTGATGTATCACATCCCAGTTGCAGAATGGCTGTTGACTAGACTTATACGCTCCTACATGTCCCTCAGTTCAGTCAACAGGGTTCTTCTCTTAAGACTTGGCGGTCTGCAATTCTTAGTCCTGAGAAAGACATGAGGTTAAGTTTGTGTATAGATTTCGATAGAATATCTGATCAAAAGTATCCAGACGTCCATAAATAATGAACAATCCACAATTAGAGGTCACCTGAGGCGAACGTGACAGTATAATAAGAGCAGGAAATTTAGTCTTATCGGCAGAGAAGCAGTAACAGAAGAATATTTCGTTCAGGAGAGTTCAAGAACTTGTAAAGTGGACCAGTCGTTGGATACCACCTGAGTAGTAGATTCATAAGGGGCATTTCAACCTTTCTAAAGGCGTCCAGGTCGACTGTTGCTGGTGTGACTGTGAGATGGAACGCGAAGGAACAGCCACAGACAAAGCAAGAACAGGAAGACCTCACGTGTCCACGGACAGGGACAGTCGAGGATTGTGGAGGTTACATTTTTCATAACTCCACACTCCTACCAAATCGCCTGAAATCTGCGGAAGGAATTACTCGCGAGTTCCCAAGTGCGATGGGTGTGTGCTGTGAGGTAAAAGCAGTGACGTACACTGGTGGAGCTGCTCCTCATAAGCCAGAAATTTTTGTAATTACTGATAAATGACACTGGACAGTGGATGACTGGAAACGGGAAATCCGAAGGTGGGGTTTGGGTTTGGCCAACGCTTAGAGAATGTTGCTTGCCGTCACATTTAGAGCCAGCAGTGAAGCACAAATTAGGTGATGTTAGGTATGAGGGTGTTTTGTTCCCGGTCGTTTTCATAATTGTTAATATCCCTTCCGCCAGTATTTTTTCATCCTTCTTCCCCTTCGCGTTGTAAAATCTAACGATTTTTCTGTGAAGTTTACGACATGGTAGTTTGCTCCGATAGAACCACGTAACCAAACTATCACTCAAAGAAGCAGCAGTACGCAAACATAGGCAATATTTCTGTAGATTCTTCACTTGTTGATATAGAAATTAGTAATAACCTGTCAGATCATAAATCAGTGCAAAGTCTTGTCCAAGTTCCCGGTTTGGGTGCTATCTTAAAAGAGTTCAGTCCAACCACTACTCAGACCACATTGTTAATGTGACAGTGACGACCGAATCCAGAAATTTCGTTTTTAAATTAGTGTGATTGTGCAGGATAATGAATCACTTTCAAAACAATCAATCACTGTACGTCTCCAGTTTGACTGAAATGCTGTTATATCCAAACGAGCCATATTCCATAGCAGCACACAATATATAGAGATGGCCGGCCGTGGTAGCCGAGCGGTTCTAGGCGCTACTGTCTGGAACCGCGCGACCGCTACGGTCGCAGGTTCGAATCCTGCCTCGGGCATGGATGTGTGTGGTGTCCTTAGGTTAGTTAGGTTTAAGTAGTTCTAAGTACTAGGGGACTGATGACCTCGTAAGTTAAGTCCCATAGTGCTCAGAACCATTTGAACCATTTTTGAACATATAGAGATGACATGTTTCCACTTGCCGTGCAGATATCTTCAACCAATGTCGAAGACGTAGCTTGATATGAAGTCTACAATTCAGACAGCTTGAATGACAAATCTCATACATGTCGGTAAACATTTTGAACTTTCTTCAACGCCCTATTCCTATTTAAATATAGAAACAGGCACGCATTAGTAGAAAGCAATCAGCTTTCTTAAACCAATGGCATTGGAATACAACGTAGGAGAAAATAGACAAAGTTATAATCTGCTGAAGAATGACATCACACAGGCTAAAACAACGCATTACATCGAGGGAGTACAAAGCTCTCAGAGCAAAATTAAAAATACATGTTCAATTAAGAAAGCGGTGAGAGGTCTAAATGTGGATACTCAACATATTACACCTCTCATATGCGAAAATTAATTTGCAAGTGTTCCACCTCTGTTGTGCAAAACATTTAATAACTAGTTCCTGCCAATAGCCTTCAAATTAAGTAAATATTTTATTCATTATGAATGAAACACAAATGACACTGGTGTAATATTGTATAGTATTTATTAATTGTTAAACGAACCGGTTTTCGGCTGTTACATCACCAGGTATAAAAATAAGTATGTGGTGCAGTGAAATTTTGTTGAACTAAATATTTTAAACTAGTGCATCTACAGAGTATCTCTATTTCCGGAGATGAAAAATGTTAATGTTAGAATTAGGAACAAAACAAGCGGATTATTTCAGTGTAAATGCGATGTATGATTATTTAATTAAGATAAAATGTGTGGCACATTAACTAATGAACGATAGAAAAATTACAACTGTTTTACGCAGAAGAACATAAATGAACAATAAAATATGGTGACATATTCTAAAGATGTGGCTGAACAAAATAATCTTGTTTTTAACAGATCATAAATTACAAGCAGATAAGATATAATAGCGATATTAAGCAGGTGAGTGAATCAGCTGTGATTCTACAGAGGGGACTGATAAGTGATGCAGACTCTATCAGTTAACACAGAACATAAATAAATATAATATATTGCGCGTACATAGGAAAAGAAATTCGCTACTGTACAACTATACTATTGATGACAAACCGCTGGAAACAGTATCTACTGTAAAACATCTAGGAGTAATTATCCAGAACGACCTTAAGTGGAATTACCACATAAAACAAACATTCAGAAAAGTATATGCCAGGCCGATATTCATACGAAGAATCTTAGGGAAATGTAACTGATCCAAGAAGGAAGTGTCTTGCTCGGCCGAGTCTTGAGTGTTGTTCATCAACGTATGATCCTTATCAGGTGGGACTGATGGAAGATATAGAGATGATCTAACGAACAGCGACGAATTTCGTCGAAATTCGATTGATTGGTTCCAATTCATTCCTCCCACCTGCCGTTGGAAGTAGAACAGGGAAGGGGCGCTGGAGTAGGGGGGGGGGGAAATCAATTACTGGTACCAGAAGTACTATCCGACTATCCGCCACACACGGTTAGATGCCTTGCGGAGTGTGATGTAGATGCAGATCCCTCATAATCTCATGAATAAAGTAATGCTTGGAAGAAACTGTGACCAGTGTATAAAATTCTCAGGTAAAACAGAGATTTACTGGTTACGTGTGGATGTATGGTTATTTCATTCAATACTTCCGCCGTTGGTAGGGAGACGAATACGATTTGAGAACATAATTGTATCTGAGGAAAGCTCCAGGGTTACAGTTTAAACTAAAACTATATTGAGTTACTCCTCCAGACTGAAGGAATAATGGATACTGGTGCGAAAAGAGACAATAAAGTTCCATATAAATATTACTGTTTAGACCAAATGAGTCTTTCTTGCCTAATTACTAGTTACAGAAACAAAAAACAGTTTTTCATGATATGAAGACTGTCTGCACCGTGGTATAGGGGTAACGACTTTGATTCATAATCAAAACGTCTTAAAGTTGGATTAATAATCAGCTTGGCAGCCAAATACTTCCAGCATAAAAAGTCACCCCCCTCATTCCGTCACTGGTCTTGTCAAAGAGGGCGGAGGGGCGGACAGAGGTTCAGGGCACTAGGGGTGGGAAACTGCCGATAAATGCGGAAGAATCAGCAATAATCAACAGTATGAGGATGCAGAAGGCAATAGAAACCACTGCCTTAAAGACATGTAACGTGTATCCACAGGACATGTGGCCTGTTATTGAAGAAGTGTCATGATGATCTCTCTGTGGGGCGGAGGGTGGAATAATTGTTAATGTTCCTATTATTTATTTAATGCTGTTGTTTGCCGTTCTCAACACTGGCTCTCTAACTACAATATTGGCAACCAGAAAGTGATTAGAAAAACGTGAAGCCTGTAATTAGAATTCCTAGTGCCCTCTTTATCTGAGAAATACATTTATAGCTATAGCTTATAGCTCTGAGGAATTAGGAGATTGTCTGGCCTTCATAATCAAAAACCATTTTCCCTAAAATGTTCACTATATTCTGAAAGTCAAAGACCAAAAAGCATCCACACAATCCAACTACCAGAGTAGTTCAGAGTCTAATGCGCTGATGCAACTATAACTGTTCAAATTAAATGTTTAAGTGAATGCTCGCCATAATTAATGTTCATCAAACTCCATGCTAATAATGGTAGAATGTCTGTCCTGCGGCGGCACGTGAAAATACGACATACGCAAACTAAAGATAGATCATTAACGTCATCCCAAAATTAACAATTCACTCGAAAACGATTTCATGGTTACGCATATGCCGAGTAACTTATTACTGCATCCGAGGCTGTTTACATCAGCGATACCGACGCGATGCGACTCCCGGCACAGGTGGTGCGCTAATCAGCGTCTGGAGAGAACTGGGGCCTTCCTTCTTCATGCAGCTTTCTTACATATATAGCCGCGGTGCGGACGGCTAAGGGAACGCCTGATCAAATCTGCTCTCCCGACTAGCTGCTGGGCTAGTAATGCACCGCTTTAAGTTATCGAATAAATCATTGCTTCCTTTGCTGATGTCCGATGAAGCTCTCAATTTAAATGTGCAATCAGCACACAGGTAAGTAATCATAATAAAAGTCTGGCGTGGCTAAGTCAAATATTATGGGCGAGATAATTAATTTAGCTACACTACAAGCAGTAGACGAGCTCTGAACTTGCCCTTTGGAGATACACTATCGCTATAGTTTTATAGTTATTTAGTTGAAACTTCTCACGTCTTTATGATTATAGCGTATCTCCCTTCTACTTCAATTTAAACATCCTAGCTTTATGTATTCGCCTACTTAATCTATCTTGCTTCCATAATTTCTAAGACAAAAACCAGAAAATCATGAATTTCAACTAAAATTTTAATTTGTGAGATCCAGAATACTGTTTCTACTAAATTGTTATGCAAAAGGAATCTAAATATAAATTTTTAAGTTTGTAGCTCTTTTCCATTGTGCCAATGATTTTTACAGAAAACATCCAAATTTCGAAAATGGTTAAAGTTATTGAACTGATATCCAACACATATTGATTTTGTATTACTCCTGACATGCTAGAAACGTTTCAGGTTATTTACTTCATTTTAAAGTATTGCGCAATATTTATGACGTAAGAGCTAGTTACAGCGGACTAGGCTGGCACACAATGGAAAGACTGACGTGAATTTTATAAGGCGTGAGTATGCTGCTTCCCTACATCTCCATTGCCAAAAGATTATGGAACAGTCCCTCATTCGGATCTCCAGGATGGGACTGCTAATGGGGAGGTTACCATGAGAAGAATATTGAATAGTCAACGGAAGGATAACATTCTACGAAGCGGGGCGTGGAATATCAGAAGCTTAACGTGGTAGAGAAACTAGAAAATCTGAAAATGGAAATGCAAAGGCTCAATCTATTTATAGTATGGGTCAGTGAAGTGAAGTGGAAAGAAGGCAAGAATTTCTGGTCAGATGAGTATAGGGTAATACCAAAAGCGACAGAAAATAGTATAACGGAAGTGGGATTCGTTATGAATAGGAAGGTAGGGCAGAGAGTGGTTTACTGTTAACCGTTCAGCGATAGCGCTGTTTTTATCAGAATCGACAGCAGACCAACACCGACAACGATACTTCAGGTACACATGCAGACATCGCAAGCTGAAGATGAAGAGATAGAGAAAGTGTATGAGGATACTGAAAGGGTAATACAGTATGTAAAGGGATACGAAAATCTAATAGTCATGGGATACAGGAATGCAGTTGTAGGGGAAGGAGTACAAGAAGATGTTACGGAGAATATATGCTTGGGAAGATGAATGAGAGAGGAAAAAGACTAATTAAGTTCTGTAACAAGATTCAGCTAGTAATGATGAATATTCTGTTCAAGAATCACAAGAGGAGGAGATATACTTGGAAAAGGCCGGGTGATTCGGGAAAATTTCAGATTACATCATGGTCAGAAAGAGATTCCGAAACTGGATTGTAAACAGTACATAGGAGCAAACATAAACTAGGATACCATTATAGTTGTGATGAAGAGTAGGTTGAAGTTTAAGACCTTAGTCAGGAAGAATCAATACGCAAATAAATGGGATACGTAAGTACTAAATATGGCTGAAGTTCTTTAAGGCTATAGATAAAGCAATTAGGAATAGCTCAATAGGCAGTACAGTTGAAGAGGAATGGACATCTCTAAAAAGAAAGGGGAACATAGGTACAAAGAAGGTAACCATGGGTAACGGAAGAAATACTCAGCTGATCGATGAAAGAAGGAAGTATAAAAATGTTCCGGGAAACTCAGGAATACAGAAATGCAACTCGCTGAGGAATGAAATAAATATGAAGTGCAGGGAAGCTTAGACGAATTGGTTGCAGAAAAAATGTGAAGACATAGAAAAAGGAATCATTGTCGGAAAGACAGACTCAGCATACAGGAAAGTCAAAACAACCTTAGGTGACATTAAAAGCAAGTGTAATTACATTAAGAGTGGAACGGGAATTCCACTGTTAAAAGCAAAGGAGAGAGTGGATAGGAGGAAATAATACATTGAAAGCCTCTATGAGGGGGAATATTTATCTAATGTGATACAAGAGTCGATTTAGAAGAGATAGGGGAGCCAGTACTAGAATCAGACTTTAAAAGAGCTTTGGAGGAAATAAGATAAAATAAAGCAGTAGGGCTAGATAACGTTCCAACAGAATTTCTAAAATAATTGAGGGAAGTGCCAACAAAACGACTATTCACGTTGGTGTGTAGAGTGTTCCGAAGATGGCAAGATCTGACGAGTGCGAGAATTAACGCACAATCAGCTTAGCAGTTTATGCATCCGTTTACAAGAATATATGAATATATGACGATCAGTTTGGCTTTAGGAAAGGTAAAGGCGCCTGAAAGGCAATGTTGACGTTGGGGTTAGTAATGGAAGCAAGGCTAAAGAAAAATCAAGACCAGTTCACAGGATTTGTCGACCTGGAAAAAATATTCGACAATTTAAAATGGTGCAAGATATTCGAAATTCTGAAAAAAAAGTAAGGGTAATCCATAGTGAGAGACAATATGTACAACAGCAAAGAGGGAATAATGAGGGTGGACGACCAAGAACTAAGCGCACGTAGTAAAAAGGGTTTAAGACCATGATGTAGACTTTCGCCCCTCCTGTTCACTCTGTACATCGAGGAAGCAATGATGTAAATAAAAGAAAGGTTCAGGAGTGGAATTATAATTCATGGAGAAAGGATATCAGTGATACGATTCGTTGATGACATTGTTATCCTGAGTGAAAGTGAAGAAGAATTACATGATCCGCTGAACGGAATGGACAGTCTAATGAGTACAGAGTGTTGATTGAGAGTAAATTGGAGAAAGACGAATGTAATGAGAAGTAGAAGAGATAAGAACAGCGATAAACGTAACATCAGACTGATGATCATGAGGTAGATGAAGTTAAGGAGTTCGGTAAAATAACCAATGACAGAGGGAGCAAGGATGACATCAAAAGCAGACTAGCAATGGTATAAAGTGCATTCCTGACAAGAGAAGTCTACTAATATCAAATAGCAGCCTTAATTTGAGGAAGAAATTTCTCAGAATGTACCTCTTGAGTACACCATTGTTTGGTAGTGAAACATGGACTGTGGGAAAACTGGAACAGGAGAGGATCGAAGGATTTGAGATGTGATGACTACTGACGAATTTTGAAAATTAGGTGGACTGATATGGTAAGGAATGAGGAGGTTCTGCGCAGAATCGGAGAGGAAACGAATATGTGGAAAACATTGATAAGGAGAAGGGACAGGATGATAGAGCGTTTGTTCAGACATGAGGGAATGACATTCATGGTATTAGAGGGAGCTGTACAGGGGAAAAACTATAGAGGAAGACAGATATTGGATTACATCCAGCAAATAATTGTGGACGTAGGTTGGAAGTGCTACTTTGAGATGGAGAGGTTGGCGTAGGAGAAGAATTCATGGTGGTTTGCATCAAACCAGTCAGAAGACTGATGACCAAAAAAGATTAACAAGAAGCAATCTTCAAGAAAACGTAAAACTGCCTGTGCATTAACCAGGGGTTAAAGGTGCAATTTACTGATCACAAAATGTAAAACATAATATATTACGCGATGTTTCTGTCGTCACGTCAGTAATAGAACTACATTAGTATTAGGTGTGATATTTTCATTGTATTTTACTTTCGTTATTTTCCAAGGAATATGAAAAGAAGTAAAGTATGGATCCAGTTAAGTGTAATTTTTTAGCAAAGAAGAAGATAGCAGCCATTTAAACTGTTTTCAGGGAGCATACCGCAGTAACTTATCGTGTAAGCGGTGAATACCAAATACAATGGTTCTTCGCGTGTTCCTTTTCTCGCAACTGTAAACCACTGATTATGAAGAGCACAGTCGCGAATTGGACTGTTCTGAACTTAATTGTTTGGCTGGCTGGGTTGCACATTTTAAATTAAATATGCACGCCATTTATAACGAGCGCTTCACCGCACAGAATACGTAATTAGATCCATATGTATCACCGCGGCCGACAATCGTTAATGGGACGGAATACATTAACAGCTTGAATTATAAATCGTCTGTATTTATGCGCTTAATAGCACATGTAGACCAGACGTATCCCGGCGAACACGAATCACCTCACTTACCTCATTGCGTTGTTGGACTTTTATTAAGAATACCCGATATTTTTCATTCTTTACGAAAAATGTGTGGAGAAAATTAACACAAGCAGACAATCATGTGCGCAAACTGATCCATGTTATGCGAAGGAGAAGCTTTCATACGTCATAGGTGAGAATTTCATTTTGTTCATCTGAAATAATGCGCTAATGGTTCTGTAATCGTGTAAACGCTATTAGCGGAGTAGTACCTTAAGAGGTCAAGTCCTATTACTGCGACTGCTGGAACAAACGCAGTTATTTATCTAGGTGATTTTCGGCGGGATACCAAACCATCAGAATCTTGTGTAGTAAAGAATATAGTAAATATCGTACAATAACTTAAAGCGTTTATTTTATATTCATTATTTTTCAACGATTCAATAATTTTCTAAATTAAAGCACCAAAAAGCTATGATACATTGTAGAATAGACATAACTACGTTTCATCGTAGATAAGCAGGCATACGATCCCGTAGCTGGAGAAAGATATCTCAGAAGTATTTGTTATGGGCAACCCTTGTGTGTAATTTGGCAGAGGAGCACAGTTACCGCAACACTCCTTCACGAAACATTCAACAGGATTTAGCTAGAACCAATCTCGACTACATAGGACAGGTTTTAGCTAGAACCAATGTCGAGTTCAAGAACAGCGATATGCGATATAAAGTAATGATACGCTCTTTCTGAATGAGATACTGTGGCTTGTTTTGGAGTACATATGCCCACACAGGTGCTCGCAAAAATTAATGTAGCTTTTGCTGTCAACATTAAGAGGAGTATGAACTTAAGACGAATCAAAAGCACGTATCACATTAAATGAAGTTACAGGCCATTAAACAAAATACCAGAGCATAGAAAACCTAGCATAGGAGGCTTTTTTGATTTTTTATTCAGCGGTTGACTGCTTACCTTCAATCTGCAAAATGAAAACCACGAATCAAATGTGGGACAGTATAGAACTAAATTAAATTATGGGAGTATGACTACGCTGTGTGTAATTAAACGAACTTCCTACGTACTTGCCGCATGTAAAAGAAAATGGAGGGCAACCTGACAGCAAACATTTTCTCGTCCCGTACAGTTCATTAGGTTTAGGACAACATCCTTGACACTCCTTTCCCAGTACCTGTTTTCAGATTGATCGAACAGTCTGCGGGTGTATTTCCGGTCCATAGTGTCCAACGGGCACAATATTTCGGCGTTCAGATGTGTCGCCATCGTTATGTGCGTCGACGAACTCAGCTCCTGAACTTTTTTATCTGTTTTTATGGAACTCTTCATTCTTTTCCCCGAGGAGGCCGAGTGGGCTGTTCGAGGGCTTGCCATTTACCCTTTCCAGCCATGCGATTTTACAGTTCAGTTTTAATTAGATTTATTTTAATTTTCTTGCTATGCAGTGCAATTTTCTTTGGATATTTTTACCATTTTGCAATACAACTTTTTTGGTAACTTCACAAATATTCAATAGATATTTTTACGAGTTTATACTACAACTTGTTAGGTAATTTTACAAAAATAAAATAATTTAGATACAATTATTAGGAAGTGAAGATACGATATACAACGGTTTGGTTTCTTTTTCCATTTGTTGAACATATGTACATGCTTATTACAGTTACAATTTACATTTAAAATTTTTAATTTGGTTTATCAGCTGTTTTGTGTTTGGTAGAGAGCGAAGGAACGGGAATGGAGGGGAGGTAGGAAGTTTCTGGGTGTGGTAGTAGTTCTGTTGTTGTTGTTGTTGTGTGTGTGCGTGTGCGTGTTTGTATGTGTGTGGTTCTAGATGAGGGTGTGTTTTATTCGTTGGTTCTTTCAACTAGGCGTGGGCAATGGTGGTGTTGATCGTGAGTGGTCCCAGGATGGGAGCCAGATCTACGTATATTTTGGCGATGTTATGGGCAGTTGTATGGGAGGGTGTCATGTTCTTGAATTTTGGACTTCTGTTTGTTCTATGATTTAGTAATTATGGCTTCCAAATATGGCCTTTTGTTTAGAATATGGCTACCGTACTTGTCTCGCAGTCAGGCTAGCCTGGTTTAGAGGGATTCTACTCTGATTGTTTCATAGACGTAATCGCTGGGTGTTATGTGTGGTAAGTTGGCTATACTGCGGAGGAGTCTTCGTTACGTGCTGAAAAGTCTTTTAGCTACTGGTGCGTGTATGCCACTCCAGTGGGGCCGCCGCATATTGTAGGACCGTTCGAATGAAGGTTTTGTCTGTGTAAAGCGCAATTTGAGTATCGCACCTGTGGAAGCGGCGTTGCACCTGCTGTATTAGGTTTTGTCTGAGTTTGGCCTTTTTAAGGAGGTGAGTCAGGTGTGTAGCTACTTAAGGTGTTTATCTAGGTAGACTCCTAGGTATTTGAACAAGTTAGTCGTAGAGGAGTAGTCCAAAGTGTTAGTCGTATGTCGCGCTCATTTTGTTGATCTTTATTTGTGAAATGGCTGTGTCTTAATACGACCGTTTTTTTTTTTTTGTTGTATCTGATCGTATCCTCCATTTGACCTCGTATCCTCCATAGGGCCATCCATATTTCTAGCCAGAGGAGGCTTGAGCATGTTTTTGGTTGTAGTGTTGTCGTTCGATACAGGGATTAGTGAACACAGGGTTGTCGTAGCGAAACTGAATATTGAAACCCCCAAATCCTCCAAAAATAAGCGAAAAATATAGCTATTCAAAAACCAGATAAAAATTCACTTGAGCCTACCTGAGAAAGAACCTCCACTCCTTCCAAATTAATAGTATAAGTGCAGACAAGATGTGAGTTGAATTGAATGAAATAGTATCGGCAGCAATAAGGGAGATTTATACCAAATAAATTAACAAACGACGGCGCTTATCCTCGTTGTTACTCAAACGGGTTAGAACACTGTTGCAGAAACAACGAAACAAACAAGCCAAATTTAAAGAGACGTAAAATCCCAAATATTGTCGGTCTTTTACAGAAGCTCGAAATTTAGTGTGGACTTCAGTGTGACATCCTTATAACAGTTTCCACAACGAAACTTTGTCTCGAAACCTGGCAGAAAATCCACAGAGATTCTGGTCGTATGTGAAGTATGTTAGCGGCAAGAAACAATAAATGCCTTCTCTGAGCGATAGCAATGGAGATACGATCAAAGACAGTGCTGCCAAAGCAGAGTTACTAAACACAGTCTTCCGAAATGCCTTCACAAAAGAAGACGAAGTAAGTATTCCAGAATTCGAATCGAGAACAGCTGCCAACATGACTAAAGTAGAAGCAAATATCCTCGGAGTAGTGAAGCAATTTAGATCACTTAATAAAAGCAAGTCTTCTGGTCCAAACTGTATACCAACTAGGTTCCTTTTGGAGTATGATGATTCATTAGCTCCATACTTAACGATCATATACAACCGTTCGCTCGACGAAATATCCGTACCCAAAGACTGGAAAATTGCACAGGTCACACCAATATTCAAGAAAGGTAGTAGGAGTAATCCACTAAATTATAGGCCCATATCGTTAACGTCGACATGCAGCAGGATTTCAGAACATATATTGTATTCGAACATTATAAATTACCTCAAAGAAAACTGTCGATTGACACACAGTCAACATTGGTTTAGAAAACATCGTTCCTGTGAAACACAACTAGCTCTTTACTCGCATGAAGTGTTGAGGGCTGTTGACAAGGGATTTCAGATCGGTTCCGTATTTCTGGATTTCCGGATGGCTTTTGACGCTGTTTCACACAAGCGGCTTGTAGTGAAATTGCGTGCTTATGGGGTATCGTCTCAGTTGTGTGTTGTGACTTCCTGTCGCAGAGGTCAAAGTTCGTAGTAATTGGCGGAAAATTGTCAAGTAAAACAGAAGTGATTTCTGGCGTTCCCCAAGGCCCTTTGCTGTTCCTTATCTATACAAACAATTTCGGAGACAAACTGAACAGCAGTCGTAGGTTGTTTGCAGATGACGCTGTCGTTTATCGGCTAACGAAGTCATCTGAAGATCAAAATAAATTGCTAAACGGTTCAGAAAAGATATCTGGATGGTGCGAAAATTGCGTTGACCCTAAATAACGAAAAGTGTGAGGTCATCCACATGAGTGCTAAAAGGAATTCGTTAAACTTCGCTTACACGATAAATCAGTCTAACCTAAAAGCCGTAAATGCAACTAAATACCTAGGTATTACAATTACGAACAACTTAAATTGGAAGGAACACATAGAAAGTGTAGTGGGGAAGGCTAACCAAAGACTGCGTTTTATTGGCAGGATACAGAAAATGTAACAGACCTACTAAGGAGGCTGCCTACACTACGCTTGTCTGTCCTCTGTTAGAATACTGCTGCGAGGTGTGGGATCCTTACCAGATAGGACTGACGGAGAACATCGAAAAAGTTCAAAGAAAGGCAGCACGTTTTGTATTATCGCGAAATATGGGAGAGAATGTCACAGTACTGATACAGGATTTGGGCTGGACGTCATTAAAAGAAAGGCGTTTGGCCGTATTGTCCGCGTATAGCCTTCTGTTTCGTGTGGTGTCGTTACGGTCGCTATGTCAGCAGTGGAGAGGGGACAAGACGCCACCCTGAGGGATGCGCGCGGCCGACTGATATCCCCTGCCCCCGTGAGCCGTTTACTCGGGGGTCCGCGCCCGCAGTCGCGTGTCGGCGGTCACGTGAGCGCTAGTTTCAGCGTCTGCGATAGCAATCTCTGTTGAAGCGATCGTCCTTCGTAAATCTCAATGGCTTTTCTAACGACGCTGTCTCAGTATTTAGAAGTACGTTCCAAGATTCTGGCACACTGGGATTCCGTCACATGGTTCTCGCACAGTGTTCTGCGACCGCTGCCTAGTTTAGATACATCGGTTGAGTGTGCCTCTGCTGTTCTCCGTAACGATCTTCAATATGCATCCAACTTTTTCCCGATAGTGCGCCAGGTACGGCATAAAGGCAGTAGCTGCCTCTTCCACCATGGCTTCTCCCGTCCCCACAGGTTTTACACGTAAGGTGGGGTGGAGAGCGAACCTAATCTGGGTATCCGTTCTTTCGGATAACAGTTCCAAGGTATTCCATTTCTTGGAGAAGACTCTCTCCGTCTGAAATTTGGGCGCGCCCTGTGGTGTTTTTAATACCCCATTGCTCTGCGAAGGGCGGTGGCAGCTGTCTGCATGCAAATACAGGTCAGTGCTCTGCGACCGAACCGCCAAATCTTTCCATCAGTAAATGGGGTATGTTCTCAACTGACTCTGTTGTTTTAACCACCTCCACTGACGGAATGACCCGCTTCCTAATTCCGTATGTATAAAACCAATACGGACTTGTAGCTGTCACGCCTTTGCGCTTACTGCTACGTATTTTAACCGTAAATAGCTCAGTCCTAATGGTAAGAGGTAGTAGTGAATTCACGTTGTTAATATTTGAATACAGCACAGCTGCCACAAGCTCAGCTCACTTCTACTCCACTCCTACCCTCGCCATTGCACCACATTAACTAGGTGCTACACAGACCTTGCTAAATTCACTTGCGTATACATTTTTGACCGTTACTCGCCAGTATTTACCTAATGATTAGTACACTCCTAACCGGACTATTTCCCAAAGAGCTGTGATGATTGAACGGGTTCGATCCACGGCCTACAGTGCCCTACAGTTCACACGGTAACACTGCCTACCTGACCCACTTAACTTGGTAGTGAGCTTATGTATCCAATCACCACTGCTAGCAGCAGTGGATAATCCTATCAGCACGACGAGAGCAGCAGACTTACCGCCGAATCCTCCTGAAAATACTTATAACTACGGTCGCCAGCTCTGAAGGAGCAAAAGAATAAATCAATTTTTGGCTCGTTTCAAAGTGAAACGGCTTGAGTTGAATTTAAACTTAATTCTGAATATTACTATTTCTGATCATTCTAGGTGATTCTACAAAGCAAATACTCTCTCAATTTCTGTGAGTTGGCTTGGTAATTACTACCAAGACAATTTATGCAACTTGGGTTAACAAAATGCTATCCTTCAACTTATTTAATGATTTTGGATAATACTCTTTGGACAATTGATATAGAATTAGTTAAGTGACTTTACTTGAAAGGTTACTCTGAAAAATTTAAGTAACTATAAACAGGCGACTCATTCTGGTGTGACCATTGCTCTTTTCAACATTCTTATACGCTAAAGTATTCTACAACCAAAAGAATTGTAAATGAAAGAGGCGATGGTGGCCTCAGTCTGATTTCACTATTCTATGTTTGAGGTTACTACACTTTACAACGAACAACATGCGTCGTAATTTTACTCATTGCTATATTCAGTTCTCTGCACTTGTATAAAAGAAAACTGGTATTCTCCTTTTACATGTATACAAAGTTCGACTTAACAATTGCAAGCAGTCTTGCCTTGGGTAGACGTGTCGGTGCTGGTGGTGAGATGCATGTGGCTAACGCAGCTCTTCACGCCTCATGCCCTTAATGGCGGCTGAAACTACGAGCTGTAGCACTCGTATTAGCTACTGCATGTCCGCCATAAAATCTGGGCGCAGGAACTCTTACAATCAGCCCCAGTGGCATAGAGGCGGCTTCAACAACCATTCGTCGCGTTTTACTCCACAAACGGCGACGATATTCGCCTCTTCGCTGTTGCACAATCGCTTTTGCGTGAGCACAGTTACGCACGTCCAATCACGTCAACACTCCACAGGCCATCTCATTGTTCAGTCCCTGTGTCTCCAGCTACCCCTAGCTACGCTCGTATCACCAAGAGTGGGGGCGTTCCCCTACCACCTTTTTACCGAAATCATTTAGTATTTAAGAATATTTATATTTATTACCCTGGAGTTCATACCAGTCATAATGATTTACTACTAGCGCTTTACAACATTAAATTATACAGTAATAACTTATAATTACCAAGAAAAAGAATACATTTGACTCCGAGAGCTTAGTGCATTGTCTGACAGGTAACGCTAATTCCCAGTTTCGCCAATAGATGGCATCAGGGTGCACTCCCTGGCAGTCTCACACCAGCGCGCCCGTTTCTGACGCGCGGGCTCCAAATTACCGTCAGCCCACCATCATTTCAGTTCCGTTACACATGCCCCACTTCTTATTGAAGTATCTAACAGTGATAATTCAATAAGAAGTCTCTCCTATAATGAATCTGAAATGTTCGTTAAGCTTTTTACCAAGGGTTTTCCCTTTCTTACTGATACACCTCGATACTTATATTACATATTTAAAATTAAACACCAATTCTTTCTCTCTTTCCTGCTAAACATTACATAATTGATTTACATATATTCTTTCCAATTTTCTTACTTCTAAACACAGTACACTTTAAACATCTTTTTTACAAAAATTTCAAATACACTTCTTTTATCTCAGGCAAGTAAAACACACGTTATGCGCCTATTACTTTATAGCCCGTCCTTTTCACTTTACCTCCTCACTTTTCTACCTCTTCCACAACACTTATTTACACATCTATTAAGGCTTTCTTAGAAGCTCAGTCTTTCCCAGTCTGTTTAGTCTCTACTTAAACTAGAAGTTTCATTAGAATACTGCAACATATTTTAGTGAACATTTACCTTTCACATAGAACAAAAGAAACAAAACTATTTACATATTGGTTTACTTTAATATTTATTTATATATTTATTTTCAATCTGGTAGAATTCGTGGTTCATACCTTTTGAGATCCACTATGTTTCTTACTCCCAGGCATTTGCCTGTTAATGGGTACTCTAAATAATAAGCATTCACATTGGGTATGGACACTATTTTAAATGGTCCATTATATATATATTTAAATTTGCTGATCTCATTATTAATTTCACTTGACTTTTCATGTGTTTTTACAAGAACGAGATCACCTATTTTGAATTTAGGATTCCTTACTTTTTCATCGTGTTGACGAATTCTCGCATCTGCTTGTTTCCTCATCTTGTCTTTTACTAAGTTCTTTTTACTATCATAATCTAATTCAACTCTATCTGGAAATTCTAGTAGGTCTTCTACTAGGCTTTTACTTCTTGTCTTTTTCAGGATTTCTTCTGGAGTAAATCCAGTGCTCTCGTTTGTTAATGAATTCATGATTTCTTCGAATTCACTCACATACATGCCCCACTTCTTGTGGTTACTATGGCAGTACGTCCTAAATAACCGACCTATCTCACGCATATATCTTTCTGCCGGATTGCTTGATGGGTGATAAGCTGAGATATGTACCACTTCTACCTGTTTCTCAGTTATCCCATCCTTCCACATTTTTGAGCAAAACTGAACACCATTATCTGATAGTATTCTCTTTGGCTTCCCTACTTTCATAAAATAATCACACACCATTTTATCATACACAGCTCTGGCAGTAGCTTTCCTCAAGGGATATAGCTTTATATACTTTGAGAAAAGTTCAACTGCTACAAATATGTACACAAAACCCCCCATGGTTTTCGGTAATGGTCCAAAGATATCTACCGCTACTATTTCTAATACTTCATCAGGTTTTATTGATTGCATGGGCCCTTGATTAGTTGCATTTGTTACTTTCGCCTTTTGGCATACATCACAAGATCATATTCTCTGTGCTACCCTTCGTGCCATGTTGTTGAAGGTAATGCATTCATCTAACTTATCGGAACACTTCCGTGCACCACAATGGCCATATGCCAAGTGAACATAATCTATCAGCACTTCAGTGTGTTGTTCTGGCCAACATACTCTCCACTTCCCTGGATTATTTAATCTTTGAAGATACAGTACACCTCTATGTATTTTATATGAAGCCCTTGTGTTAGTTGCGTCCGGATTGTCAAACTTGACCTTTACCAACTTGAGTGCATCATCATCACTTTGATATCTTCGCATATTCCGACATATTTCCCTAACTTTTTCTCTTCCTTCCGCTTTTTTGAAGTAATTCACCTCAAAAACATCTTCCCTATTCTTTACACTTTCTAGTGTCTCACATCCTTCCGGTAATCTCGACAAAGCATCCGGTACTGCATGTTCTTTCCCTTTATCATACTTGATCTCTATATCAAATTGTTGTAAAAACAGCGCCCATCTGGTCAACCTGTTATGTAACAATCTGCAGTCCTTCAAAAATATTAAAGCTTTGTGGTCTGTATGGACCAAAGTCTTATGTCCCCATAAGAAAAGTTGAAATTTCCTAAAACCCCATACTATAGCTAAAGCCTCCTTCTCTGAAACTGTATAGTTTCTTTCGTACTTAGACATGGTTCTACTCGCAAATGCTATTTGTCTATGAGTTTTTTTCCCCATCTATCATTACCTCCTGAAATATGGATACTCCCAATCCATAATCTGAACTATCTGTTGCCATGTGGAATGGTTCACACAGGTCAGGGTGCCATAACTTTATGTTTCTAGCCAAATTGTCTTTTAGCCGGTTGAATGCTGTTTCACATTCCTCAGTCCATATATACACACTGTTCTTCTTAAGTAGGTTGTTCAGATGTGGGCTATTGAACACCTGATCATCCACATACTTACGATAAAAGGAACAAAGTCCTATAAACGACTTTAGTTGTTTTTTATTCTTGGGAGCCGGACAATTTCTTATTGCTTTAACTTTATCGGGATCCTCTTCAATTCCCTCTGGTGTTACTATGTGACCTAAAAACTTTATTTCTTTCTTCACAAACTCGCATTTTTTCAGGTTCAGGGTCATTCCTCCTTTAATTAAAGCTTTGAACACCCTGTCGCATAAATCCGTGTGCTCTTCCCATGTCCTTGTAGCAATTAACAGATCATCTACATAAACCGTGATTAGCGAACTAAGTTCACTCCCTAAAATTTTGTCTAAAGCCCGAATGAACACTGAAACGGAAGTATTTAGGCCAAATGGTACCACTGTGTAATGGTAGCATTTGCCATTGAATAAAAATGCCGTGTACTTCCTAGACTCCTCACTTAATGGGATTTGCCAGTATCCTGCAGTTAGGTCTAAACTAGTCATGTACTTTACACCATTAAACTTCTGCAATAAATTATCTATGTTCTCTGGACGATCCAACTCCCTCTTCACTACTTTATTCAGAGTACGAGCATCTATCACTATTCGTACACTTCCATCCTTCTTACCTACTATTACCAATGGGTTATTATAAGGGCTAGAATTCCGTTCAATGACCCCACATGAAACCATTTTGTCTATTTCTTTTTGAACTGCTTCTTTCTTAGACGAGGGTACATTATATGGTGGTTTAAAGAAAGGTTCATGCTCCTCTACCTCCATGCAGTACTCATAATTTATCACTCGTCCCGGTTTGTCCGAAAATACTTCCTGATTTTCTTTCAGAATTTGCCATAGATCCTCCCTTTGGGCATCAGATAGTCCTTCCGTTTTATCCACTACATTTCGAAGGAGTGTCTCCTTATTTCCATCTTCAACTATCTGCCTCACCAGAAACCAATCAAATTTTTGACCTATTCCTGAATCATGATCATCTCTAAATTCTACCCATCTCAGCTGGTTCTCTTCCATTACTCTAGATGATTCAAATGGTATTTCTAATACCGCACTATCAACTTTACAAACTATTATCCCTTTGTCACAATCTATAATTACTTTGTGTTTTATTAACCAGTCAATGCCTAAAATGATCTCGGCACTGAGCTCTGGAACTACTAAAAATGCATTCGAAAATGCGAAATAGCACTTATTTGAGCACCCGTATCCAACAATACATATAAATCGTACCCACATACATTAATGGGTAGGATTGTTTGCATCCTATTGTCCTCTTTCATACTTTCTTTATCTTCCCATAATAAATCCTTTTCCACCGCCAAGTCTTGCCATATTATTTTTCCGGTTTTTATATTGACCATTCCATCTGGAGGTTTCTTTCTCCTTTTCATCCTAAATTCTTTCCCCACTTTTTCCAATAGTCCTTCGTCTAGGCTCTTTAATGCCATCTCGTTCTCATTCGAATCTGTCATGCCTGAACTCTCGGTTGCGGAATTGGAAACTTCCTCTACTTCTTTTTCTCCCTGGATGCTTTCTGATGATTCTGACGATAATTCCTCCTCCATAGAAATATGACCTTCTTCGGATTCAAATAATTCTTGCAAATTATAATCCATTTCTCTACTTACCCTTTGTTGGATAGTGCATTCGCCACTCTTACTTTCATTATTTTCCCCTACTAATGGAATTCCAGTCTCACTCAACTCATTTGCTTCAGTACTACAGGGATCACAACACTCTTTCTCTTGGTTAGATACACTTTCTCTAATTTCTTTAAAAGAATCTTCATCACAGTTGTGTACTCTTGCTGTCACTAGGTACACATCATAATCGGTATGGCTCTCTAACACTGTCATATTCGGGTCCAAATTAATCACTTGAGTGGAAGATCTTTCTAATTGTGCTGGCTGGCTTTTGAGCTGATGTACATATTCTGCATACGAGGAAATTTCTGAATCGGTATGCGTCTCTGCACTATGCTCCTTTTTCTTATCCACCCTTTCCTCTTTAATTACTTCTCGATGCGATTTGTCGACCATTCGTACGAACCTTTTACCATAAGTTACATCACCCCTCCCTTGCCCCTGCCTCTCTGCACAGTTGCCATCCCTACCGACAAACAATGCCTTCTCTGACTCTTCCTTCATCAATTCGTCACTCTGACCTCGAATTGTACTTATTTCATTCACATGAGCCTTCACATCCGACCGATATTTTTTTCCTACTTCATTTCCCTTAATAATTCCTCCCTGCTCTCTCTCCTCTGTTTGTATCCCTGCATTATACTTCACAAAGTTTCGTTTATGAAACTGCTCTTTAGGCGAACGACGCACTATCCTACTATAGTACTGACTACTCCGATCTTCCCTATATTTGGGCCATTTCTTTTTTCCCGCGCGCGTTAGGCCCTTGACCTGCGCGGTATTTAGTTTTCCTGATTTTGATACTGCATCCCGTTTCACTGATAGTGTCCTCTCCCTCGCTGAGAGTTACCTCCTCGACCTCTTCCTCTCATCATGTTAATTTGCGGTTCATTCCTACCACCTTTTACTATTCCATTCTGATTTCTGAAACCTCGAAACTCTCTAGTTTCACGCCACCTATCTTCATTCTCGATTTTTTCTAAAAATTCATCGAATGTTCGATGAGTGCCTCCTACATAACGCTTTGAATCGTCAGGTAGCTTTTTCCACAACTCCCACACTATCTCCGATTCTGATCTACGATCTTTAAGATACTCCAAACGCTTGAACCATCCTTCACAGTATTCTTTCATGAGCCCACGCCCATGTTCTGGCATTCTGGCGACAACGAATTCTCTCCACAACCTATCTCTCTGTTGTGTGCTCCAGAATTCCTCAAGGAACTTTTCTTTGAAGTCTGTAAACTTCAAATTGTCGATATCCAAATTCAATCCCCAACGTTTAGCATAACCTGCTAAAGCGTCTATTACTAAATTAATTTTTTCTTTATCCGGCATGTCTGTTGGTAAGACACGTTCACAATTTTTTATAAAATCCATTCGATGCCATCCACCTTGTTTCTTTTGAGGATCGTATTTTTCCTCCCTACTCAGTATTTCCGATTTTTGCATTACCAATGGGATAACACTACAGTTAAGAAACGTCTGATTTTGAACTTGCTGACTTAACAATTTTATCTCATTACGCAGTGTATTTTCCTGCTCCTGCACACATGCATCAAAACTCAACATGGTATTGCGCAGTGTTTCAATATCAGCTGCCGTTTCTTTAACAATCTCTTTCTTTACAACTGGTACTATCACCTGTAATTTACTTTCAATTATCGGCTCTAATTTTTCACTAACCAAAGGTTCCACTGATTTCTCTATTCTCTGAATTTCGGTATCAAATCTTTTCTCTATTTCTGTGACTTTTCTCTGAACATTTGTTATTTCAGCCCTAATGCTATTTACTGATTTGTTTACCTCTGTGATACGTTGGCTTTGCGTATTCAAAATATCTAAATTGGCTTTTATTTTACCAGATAGGTTTTCATCCAATTGGGATATATGACTAGCCATTTCTGCTTTCAAACTAGCATTCCCTTCTCGAATTTGCGCCATCATCCTATTTAACAAACTTGTTAATTCCATATCCTCTCCCTTGTGACTAGCATCCACAGATACATTGGGTTCACTTTTCACTACCTTTGGTTTCACTTCCCGTTCCTCCTGTCTTATGGGTGTGGATTCATCTATAAGATTTTCCAACCCTATAACAGTATCTATGGTCCCTAATTCTGGGTCTGACCTTGTAATGTTTTCATCTTGCTTGTTACTATTCGACTCCATCTTATGCTGCTGTATTTCGTGCCTAATAGAAATGTTTATTAAACCAAGTATTACTTGTTTAACTCCTACTATTGGACTTTCTTTTGCTGCTTTGCAGGTTGTCGTCTTGAACTTACCAATTGTGGTATATTTGTCTACAACAGAATTTTAAATTTAAAATTTTCTTGAAACTACAAGTTTATATAAAACACTTTTATTGCAGCCATTATTCTACAAACTTGGTAAGTCCTGTCACGGTCGCCACATGCGATCGAACCGCAAAATCTTTCCATCAGTAAATGGGGTATGTTCTCAACTGACTCTGTTGTTTTAACCACCTCCACTGACGGAATGACCCGCTTCCTAATTCCGTATGTATAAAACCAATACGGACTTGTAGCTGTCACGCCTTTGCGCTTACTGCTACGTATTTTAACCGTAAATAGCTCAGTCCTAATGGTAAGAGGTAGTAGTGAATTCACGTTGTTAATATTTGAATACAGCACAGCTGCCACAAGCTCAGCTCACTTCTACTCCACTCCTACCCTCGCCATTGCACCACATTAACTAGGTGCTACACAGACCTTGCTAAATTCACTTGCGTATACATTTTTGACCGTTACTCGCCAGTATTTACCTAATGATTAGTACACTCCTAACCGGACTATTTCCCAAAGAGCTGTGATGATTGAACGGGTTCGATCCACGGCCTACAGTGCCCTACAGTTCACACTGTAACACTGCCTACCTGACCCACTTAACTTGGTAGTGAGCTTATGTATCCAATCACCACTGCTAGCAGCAGTGGATAATCCTATCAGCACGACGAGAGCAGCAGACTTACCGCCGAATCCTCCTGAAAATACTTATAACTACGGTCGCCAGCTCTGAAGGAGCAAAATAATAAATCAATTTTTGGCTCGTTTCAAAGTGAAACGGCTTGAGTTGAATTTAAACTTAATTCTGAATATTACTATTTCTGATCATTCTAGGTGATTCTACAAAGCAAATACTCTCTCAATTTCTGTGAGTTGGCTTGGTAATTACTACCAAGACAATTTATGCAACTTGGGTTAACAAAATGCTATCCTTCAACTTATTTAATGATTTTGGATAATACTCTTTGGACAACTGATATAGAATTAGTTAAGTGACTTTACTTGAAAGGTTACTCAGAAAAATTTAAGTAACTATAAATAGGCGACTCATTCTGGTGTGACCATTGCTCTTTTCAACATTCTTATACGCTAAAGTATTCTACAACCAAAAGAATTGTAAATGAAAGAGGCGATGGTGGCCTCAGTCTGATTTCACTATACTATGTTTGAGGTTACTACACTTTACAATGAACAACATGCGTCGTAATTTTACTTATTACTATATTCAGTCCTCTGCACTTGCATAAAAGAAAACTGGTATTCTCCTTTTACATGTATAGAAAGTTCGACTTAAGATCAAATAAGGCTGAAGGGATGTACAACTTTCCATCAGAATTTCTAAAATCATTGGGGAAAGTGGCAACAAAACGACTATTCACGTTTGTGTAGAATGTATGAGTCTGGCGACGTACCATGTAACTTCCGCAAAGGCATATTCCATACAATTCCGAAGATGGCAAGAGCTGACAAGTGTGAGACTTACCGCACAATCAGTTTAATAGCCCATGCAACCAATTTAACAACACGAAATAATATACAGAAGAACGGAAAAGAAAATTGAAGATGCGCTAGATGTCGATGTGAGGCAATTCTGACGTCGCGGTTAATAATGGAAGCAAGACTAAAGAAAAATCAAGACACATTCATAGGATTTGTCGACCTGGAAAAAAAAGTTAGACAATGTATAATGGTGCTAGATGTTCGACATTATGGAAAAAGTAGGTATAAGCTATAGGGAGAGACAGGTCATATACCGGTACAATATCTACAACGGCCAAAAGGGAATAGTAAGAGTGGAAGAGCAAGATCGAAGTGCTCGTGTTAAAAAGGGCGTAAGACAAGGATGTAGGCTTTTGCCTCTACTGGTCAATCTGTACACCGAGGAAGCAACGATAGAAAAAAGAAAGGTTCAGGAGTGGAAGTGAAATTCAAGGTGAAAAGATATCAATGATACGATTCGCTGATGATGTTGCTATCCTGATTGAAAGTGAAGAAGGATTACATGATCTGCTGAACAAAATGAACAGTCTAATGAGTACAGAGTATGGACAGAGAGTAAATCGAAGAAAGACGACGGTAATGAGAAGCAGTAGAAATTGGAACAGCGATAAACTTAACATTAGGACTGATGGTCAGGAAGTAGATGAAGTTAAGGGCAATCCCAGAAGTTGAAAAGAATATCATAGGTACAAAGGAGGTAACTGCGAGAAACCACTGGTATCAGAAGAAATGCTTCAGTTGATCGATAGCAGAAGGAAATACAATGTTGTTCATTGAAATTCATGAGTACAGAAGTACAAGTCGCTGAGGAATGAAATGAACAGGAAGTACAGGGAAGCTAAAACGAAATGACTGCATGTAAAATGTGAAAAATACGAAAAAGAAATGATTGTCGGAAGGACTGTCTTAGCATACAGGAATGTCAAAACAACGTGCTGTGAGATTAATAGCAAGGGTGGTAACATTAGTAATGGAACAGGAATTCCGCTGTTAAATGCAGAGGAGGGAGCGGATTGGTGGAAAGAGTACACTGAAGACCTGTATAAGGTGGAAGATTTGCCTAATGTGATAGATGAAGAAGCAGGAGCCTATTTAGAAGAGATAGGGGATCCAGTATTAGAATCAGAATTTAAAGGAGCTCTGGAGGACTTAAAATCAAGTAAGGCTGAACGGATTGATAATATTCCATCAGAAGTTCTAACATAATTAGGGGGGGAACAAACCGATGTTCAATGTGGAAGGTAGAGTGTATGAGACGGATGATATACCATAAGGCTTTCGGAAAAATATCATCCTCACAATTAGAAAGACTGTAAAAGTTGACAAGTGCAAGAGTTATCGCACAATCAGCTTAACGGCTCATGCATCCAAGTTGATGACCAGGATAATATACAGAAGAATGAAAAACGAAACTGAGGCTGTATTAGATGACGATCAGTTTGGCTTTAGGAAAGGTAAAGGCACCAGAGAGGCAATTCTAACGTTGCGCTTGATAATGGAAGCAAGACTAAAATAAAAACAAGACAAAAAAATGGTTCAAATGGCTCTGAGCACTATGGGACTTAACATCTTAGGTCATCAGTCCCTAGAACTTAGAACTACTTAAACCGAACTAACCTAAGGACATCACACACATCCACGCCCGAGGCAGGATTCGAAACTGCGACCGTAGCAGTCCCGCCGTTCCGGACTGCAGCGCCTAGAACCGCACGGCCACCGCAGCCGGCAAAAACAAGACATATTCATATGATTTGGACCTGAAAAGGCGTTCAACAATGTAAAATGGTGCAAGATGATCGAAATTCGGAGAAAAACACTGGGAAGCTCTAGGGAGAGACGGGTAATCTGCAATATATAGGAGCCACGAGGGAATAATAAGACTGGACGACCAAGAATGAAGTATTCAGATTAAAAAGGGTGTAAGTCAATAATGTAGTCTTTCGCTCCTACTATTCAATCTGTTTATCGAAGAAGCAATGATGGAAATAAAAGACAGGCCTAAGAGTAGAATTAAAATCGAAGGTGAAAGGATATCAATGATACCATTCGCTGATGATATTGCTATCCTGAGTGAATGTGAAGAAGAATTACATGATCTGCTGAATGTAATGAGCAGCCTAGTGAGCAAGGAATGTGGCTTGAGTGTAAATCGAAGAAAGACGAAAGTAATGAGCAGCACCAAAAATGAGAACAGCGGAAAACTTAACATCGGGACTGATGGCCACAAAGTAGATAAAGTAAAGGAGTTCTAGCACTTAGGCAGCAAAATAACCAATGATGGCGGAGCAAGCAGGATATCAAAAGAAGACTGGCACTGGCAAAAAGAGCATTTCTGTCAAAGAGAAATGTGGTAGTATCAAACATAGGCCTTAATTTCAGGAACAAATTTCTGAGAATTGACCTTTGGAGCACAGCTTTGTATGGTAGTGAAACATGGACTGTGGAAAAACCGGAACAGAATAGAATCGAAGCATTTGATATGTTGTGTCACTGACGAATGTTGAAAATTAGGTGGACTGATAAGGTAAGGAATGAGGAGGTACTGCGCAGAATCGGAGAGGAAAGGAATATGTGGAAGACATTGATAGGGAGAAGTGTCAGGACGACAGGACATCTGTTATGACATCTGGGAATGACTTGCATGGTACTAGAGGGGACTGTAGAGGGCAAAAACACTAGAGGAAGACAGAGATTGGAATATACCCAGCAAATAACTGAGGTTGTAGGGGTGGATTCGCTACTCTGAGATGAAAAGTTTAGCACAGGAAAGGAAATCGTGGCGCGGCACATCAAATTGTTGGAAAAGTATCAGAGAAGCTCTAGTTACTCTCGCAGAGCTAAGCAGGATATCTGAGTCTTTCACCCTGCAGTTTTCGAAGTGTTTTACAAATTCTGCAGAGCTGCGGATATGACGAGGACATTTAACCGCATAAAGGCTTAGTATTTCCGTCAGGTATTTTTCCAACAAATGTGTAGATGCCCTGATGTTGCTGACTATGGCGCACAGCGGCATCCCATCTTTGTGGAATTTAGGAACTCCGTATAGTCTGCTTGAGGTAACAGTTTCTTGGCGATCCCAACTGATAAATTCGCCTCTTTGAGAAGAGCCCTAGTCGTGTTCTCCACTTTCTTTGTGGTACTACTGTTGATCTTTCTCTGGGAATCGTCATCTAGCGGACCCTGCATCCTCTCAATGTAGTCCTTGTGAGAAAGAACAACAGCAGCGTTGCCTTTGACAGCAGGTAAGACATCAATCTCAGGGCACTCTCTCAAGTCCCGAATCGTCGTCCTCTCTCCGCTGGTTATGTTCGACTTTGTAACATTAGATCTCGTTACAGCACGGCAGCTATCATAACGTATTTCTTCAACTTCTCGGGCGGCAACTTGTCCAATTGTCCAACTGCGGTGACGATGTCCGCGATCTGTGTGAACGTAGGGGCAGGAGCAAAGTTAAATCCTTTCTCCACAACTGAAACCACACCGTCACTCGGCTCCATATCAGTGAGACTGATTACCGTCTCGTATGGGATCAGCAGTGATGGTTTGTCAGAAACACGTGAGAATTTTGACATTTGACTTTCTGTGGCCTTCCTGTGTGTGGTATCCGCTGCACCCAGGTAGCACCATCAATCCAGTCCCAGGAATTAAAACGATTGGCCAGTTGTGAATGTAGTCTAAATAGCTCCTAGGACTCGTTCTCAAAGCTCCGGAGGGTAAAGTGCACCCTCTCACGTATCAGGGCAAGGCTGGCCTGCTTCTTAATTCTCCTGACTGCTGCATAATCGATGCGGTGCGTGACCTTACCAAAGCTCATAACAACATGTTGGCTGTGACAACTCCTCAGAAGTGCAAGAGCACTCATCAGAGTGCATCTTCGGGCTCGCAGCTTTTCGAATTTCTTCATGCCACGATACGTCTCCTCCCTGTTAAGGTACATGTTGTGATTCTTCAGTATCTGCCGGCGTATTAGCTGGACCTCAGTTCTTCAGCGGACCTGAATATGGTGACTTGTTTCCGCCCAATGGACACTATGAATGGCAGTACACCCGTGGAAAGTTCGATCTACTAATTCACCGGGAAAATCATATTTTAATATTAATTGCACAAGTCTGAGTTGTAATTAGTACCATCACTTACATTGCTTCACAGGGATATGAAGTATGTCTTAATCATGACATCCGTTTTTTGAATGAAAGTTCATATGTCGGGGATGCTACAGCGAATAGGATCGCAGCTGTTCAAAAGGGTGTAAAATACCTTAGTCTCGATGTTTTCTTTTATTTCTAAAAAAATTATAACTGTTATTCTGTTTGGTCCGTTCCTAAGAAGGATCACGTTATTTTCGATCTGCACTGACTTACATATCAGCGTCCATGTAAACTGCAGTACGGGAGACGTCCCCTGAAACACTTATCACACATTCGCCTGTAGCCAGCCCTGTAAAAGAAGTACGAGGTGCATTCAAGTTCTAAGGCCGCCGAATTTTTTTTTTTTTCTAATTAACTACTCACCCGAAATAGATGAAACTGGCGTTACTTCTCGACGTAATCGCCCTGCAGACGTACACATTTTTCACAACGCTGACGCCATGATTCCATGGCAGCGGCGAAGGCTTCTTTAGGAGTCTGTTTTGACCACTGGAAAATCGCTGAGGCAATAGCAGCACGGCTGGTGAATGTGCGGCCACGGAGAGTGTCTTTCATTGTTGGAAAAAGCCAAAAGTCACTAGGAGCCAGGTCAGGTGAGTAGGAAGCATGAGGAATCACTTCAAAGTTATCACGAAGAAACTGTTGCGTAACGTTAGCTCGATGTGCGGGTGCGTTGTCTTGGTGAAACAGCACACGCGCAGCCCTTCCCGGACGTTTTTGTTGCAGTGCAGGAAGGAATTTGTTCTTCGAAACATTTTCGTAGGATGCACCTGTTACCATAGTGCCCTTTGGAACGCAATGGATAAGGATTACGCCCTCGCTGTCCCAGAACATGGACACCATCATTTTTAAGAACTGGCGGTTACCCGAAATTTTTTTGGTGGCGGTGAATCTGTGTGCTTCCATTGAGCTGACTGACGCTTTGTTTCTCGATTAAAAAATGGCATCCACGTCTCATCCATTGTCACAACTGACGAAAAGAAAGTCCCATTCATGCTGTCGTTGCGCGTCAACATTGCTTGGCAACATGCCACACGGGCAGCCATGTGGTCGTCCGGCAGCATTCGTGGCACCCACCTGGATGACAATTTTCGCATTTTCAGGTCGTCATGCAGGATTGTGTGCACAGAACCCACATAAATGCGAACTCTGGAGGCGATCTATTCAACAGTCATTCGACGATCCCCCAAAACAATTCTCTCCACTTTCACGATCATGTCGTCGGACCGGCTTGTGCGAGCCCGAGGTTGTTTCAGTTTGTTGTCACACGATGTTCTGCCTTCATTAAACTGTCGCACCCACAAACGCACTTTCGACGCAACCATAACTCCATCACCACATGTCTCTTTCAACTGGCGATGAATTTCAATTGGTTTCACACCACCCAAATTCAGAAAACGAATGATTGCACGCTGTTCAAGTAAGGAAAACGTCGCCATTTTAAGTATTTAAAACAGTTCTCATTCTCGCCGCTGGCGGTAAAATTCCATCTGCCGTACGGTGCTGCCATCTCTGGGACGTATTGACAATGAAAGCGGCCTCATTTTAAAACAATGCGCATGTTTCTATCTCTTTCCAGTCCAGAGAAAAAAAATCGGAGGCCTTAGAACTTGAATGCACCTCGTATAACACTTGGTGTCCGAGGAGGAGTCATCAGTATTCAGGGACATGACAGGAACGATGATTCGAAGCGAAAAAGTCGGATATGCACGGGCTCTAAAATGTATACCTTAAGAGCTGTGGCCCCTTTTTCGTCTTAGATAATGTGAAAGCAATATTCTCGACGGCAAGATCTTTTGTGTCCATATTTGTCAAAATGTAATATGGACCAAAAGAAGAAAATATTGTCTATTATACTTGAACTCTAAAACGTGTAACTTAAGGGCCATGAGCGCTTGTTCAATGGAAGAGGTGCGGTTCATTAGCGAAGATACACTCATGGGCCAGTGTCCAAATCCGTCATTAGTAAGACAAAAATTGGTTGTTTCCGATCATGGGCCATTACGGAAGGAATGTAATGAGAGCAGTCTGCGGGAGATCAAGTTTTAATATTTGAAAGTAGCTGCGACGGAGCGTTTTCCATTGTGTGCTGCACTTGTACAGAGGAAGAATATTGTAGAATGAGATTTTCACTCTGCAGCGGAGTGGGTAGATTAAAACTGTGTGCCGGACCGAGACGCGGACTCGGGACCTTTGCCTTTCGCGGGAAGGTGCTCTACCAACTGAGCTACCCAAGCACGACTCACGCCCCGTCCTCACAGCTTTACTTCTGCCAGTACCTCGTCTCCTGCCTTCCAAACTTTACAGAAGCTCTCCTGCGATACATCTCCTGGAAACTCCGCTGCTGAGTGAAAATCTCATTCTGGAAACATCCCCCAGGCTGTGGCAAAGCCATGTCTCCGCAATATCCTTTCTTTCAGGAGTGCTATTTCTGCAAGGTTCGCAGGAGAGCTTCTGTAAAGTTTGGAGGGTAGGAGATGAGGCACTGTCAGAAGTAAAGCTGTGAGGACGGGGCGTGAGTCGTGCTTGGGTAGCTCAGATGGTAGAGCACTTGCCCGCGAAAGACAAAGGTCCCGAGTTCGGGTCTCGATCCGGCACACAGTTTTAATCTGCCAGGAAGTTTCATATCAGCACACACTCCGCTGCAGAGTGAAAATCTCATTCTGGAAACATTCCCCAGGCTGTGGCTAAGCCATGTCTCCGCAATATCCTTTCGTTCAGGAGTGCTAGTTCTGCTGGGTTCGCAGGAGAGCTCGATAACTGTCTTCAGATTTATTGGTTTTCCAATTAGATACAACTTGAGGCCATTAGCGTATTTGTGGTATTTGCTGTAGGACAAAACTGATGAAAAGAGGATAGAAGCAAATACCGAACGCCGGGTGGGGGGGGGGGGGAAGCGGGGGACGCCGGATACTAGGATACTACTTGCTTCCATGGTGATTTTATGGTGGCAAAAGTCGATAGTGTCAAAGGCTTTGCTGAGGTCTAAGAAGAACATGATAGTCGGCTGTCGTATATCCATGGTAAGCTTCAGGTCATCTGTTTTCTTTATTAAGACAGAATTTGTGTTGCATTGTTTCCGGAACTTGGTGGGCATTCGTCCAGTAGGTTGTTTGAGGTTAGGTAGTTTAGCTGGTCGTAGACTATATATTCTAAGGCCCTGTGCAGTACAGGAAGAATGCATATACATCGGTAACCAGATGTGCTGTGCCTACGTCCTTTACAGGCAGTGGCCTTAATTAGTACCTTTTCCAGAACAGAAGGGAAACACTTGAGGGTAAGGAGTGGTTGAAGATATCTGTTGTAGGTGGCACTAGTGGGTCAGTGCTAAGATTTATCTTTTGGACTGTGGTAAATCGTGTCCAGTAGATGCTTTATGATATGCAGGCCGGCTTTTTTGACGATATTGCGAGTAACATGCTTTAAATAGAATTTTTCGTGGTTACAGTCGTTTGCTCGATGAAGTAATCAATGAATCACTGTTTCGTCTGTGGTTCAGTTGTGGTTTAGGTAATATGAGGTGCCGGTTCAGCTCCTTGGTTGAAACAACTGGATCAGCTGCTGCTTTTACTATCCCTACACCAAGACCACACAGGTTCTTCCATGTCAGAGCTGGTCTACTTCTGTCGTCGTTTAATGTATGAGCACTCCTGAGTTTAGCATTTCTCACAGATTGAGTGACTGTTAGCGCTTCTGCTTATAGGCAATATGATTTTCAGGCGCGAAGTTTATTTTAAATGCCCGATGTGCAGTGTTTCTGAGATAAATGAACTGTTTTAATTCTTCAGTTTAGTCAAGGTGCAGATTTCTAGCTTATTTTTCCGGTCTTCATGTAAACATATTTGTAACATAGTTGACTAAGTATTACACAGGTAGAACATTAACGAATCATAATTGTAATCAGCCAACTCAAACAAATATCTAGGTGTAACAATCTTTGAGAACATAGAATGGAATGATTATACAGGCTTAATCCTAGGTAAAACAGAGCGAAGTATACTGGTTAAATGACAGCATGCGAAGTATTCGAAGACTGTATGTAAGTCTTTAACCACTAGTGTTGAGAAGGGAATCTATAAACTCACTATTGCTCGAATAGGGATCGTGAAGACAATGTGGGACTTGCTACAGTTCCCTCAGAGACATTTAAACAGTCGCTATTTCCGGGCTCCATACTGGAATGGGACGAAACCTTATATTTAGTGAAAGGTAAAGTAACATCTGCGATGTCCTTCTCAGTGGTTTGCAGAATACGGATGAACATGTAGACACACACGTCGGAGAACCTTAATTGATGCCACTGTACCTCAACGTGATTTCTTCTACTTTATTTTTGTTACTTTCCCACAAATGTTATCCCAACGTGTATCTTTAAATGGATGGGAAAATGGCATTCATAAAGCACCTATTAACTTCCATCCAGACACAAAACATTGGGCTGCTGTAAACTTTAGCGAACTGTAACACTGTATACGTTCATTTTTTCCTGGTTCCCAGGTATTGTGCAAGCTGTGAATTACGCTTGTCACTTTCTAAAATTATGTGCTGCGGTTCAGTAAATAATAAATCAGCTGCCCAGAGCAAGGTTTCTAGCTTATTTTTGGTATTAATAGAAAGTGATGGGCCATACTCCATATCTGCTAACTGTACATTTTCTTAAAAAGTCTTCAATAGCGTATATGTTACGACACATACGAGTAGTTTCGGAGTACAAGTAACACGATCATTCGGTTGGCAGTGGCACTGTCGTCAGCAGTGCGGCAGTCTGTGAGATGTAACTGAGAGAATCGTGTGTTGGTGACGCTGTTGATCTGTCTGGAAATAACCAGCAGAAGACAGAGAGGCAAACGCAGAGAACGTAGCTCTTTGGAAATATGATTCTACAAAGACTGATTTGAGAAGTGTGAAGATTTCAGGTAATTTCCCCTCTGCTTTACTTGCTTGTGCATAAGTTTGTCATGAGTTTGAAAACGGAAAATATTTAGGACGATTTTTTCTTGATTGGTTCGGTTCAGTTAGTTTCACTGCCTTGACGTTATTAAACAAAGTTATCTGCTCTTACAGCTGGAACTCAGAGTTACTGACTCACCACTCCATTGTTATTTCATTAACTAGTTTCATGGTAGAGTTATAAGAAGTCATTTTCGTAAAGATGGTTTAACTGCTAAGAAATGAAAGTTATAATACACTTTTTAATGCTAGCCTCTTTTGAATGATTCAGTAATTTTAGTTCCTTCCACCGTCTCCTCACAAAAATTGTGTTTTGTAATTATGTGCCACCGCGCAGCACTGAACAGAACACAGTCACCCAAAGTTAAACATGACGCGAATAGTTGCTTTTCTTTACATAGCACTTGGTGACGGTTTTTTTTTTTTCCTTTAAATGGTTTTCTGCTGGGCTGCATTTTAATTTTCACGAGCAGTACCGAGTTTCCGTCGCCTCAAAGTACGTCAAAAAATTTGTTGGGGACAGTTTAATATCACAGTCGCAGTACATTAAGATCATTTACAGTTATCAGTCGCTTTTCAAAACCGTCATAAAGATCACTTTAGATAAATAAAGTTCAGATTTCATTTCTTTATCAGATATTATTACTGTTACACTGTAGAGTTACATGTACACGTGTCCATCATTTAACACTAATTTTATATAGTCAGTTGGTGTACATAAAACTGCAGGGCATTTTAATAAAAGAATTTTCGTCATTTATTCTTTCAAAATCTGCTCAGATTGTCTCCAAAATCGTTTATATAGATAAGAAACAGCAAAGGGCACATGAAGGTACCTTAGGGGACGCCAGAAATCACTTCTGTTTTACTCGATGACTTTCCGCCAATTACTAAGAACTGTGAGTTCTGTGAAAGAAACTCACGAATCCAGTCACACAGCTGGGACGATATTCCATAAGCACACAATTTCGCTAGAAGCCGCTTGTATGGTGCAGTGTCAAAAGCCTTCCGGAAATCCAGAAATACGGAATCAGTTTGAAATCCCTTGTGAATAGCACTCAATACTCCGTGCGAGGAAGGAGTGTTTCACAGGAACGATGTTTTCCAAATCGGTGTTGACTGCTTGTCAATAGACAGTTTTCTTAGAGGTAATTCTTAATGTTCGAACACAATATATGATCCAAAATCATACTGCCTATCGATGTTAATGATATGGGCCTGTAGTTTAGTGGATTACTCCTACTACCTTTCTTGAATATTGGTGTGACCCGTGAAACTCTCCAGTCGTTGGATAGGGATCAATCGTCGAGCGACCAGTTGTATATAATTGCTGTGTTTGGAGCTATTGCATCAGCATACTATAAAAGGAACCTAATTTGAATACAGTCTGTACCAGAAAACTTGCTTTTATTAAATAATTTAAGTTGCTTCACTACTCAGGGGTATCTACTTCTACGTTACTCATGTTGGCAGTTGTTCTACATTTGAATCCTGGAATATTTATTTCGTCTTCTTTGGTGCAAGAATTTCGGAAGGCTATGTTTAGTAAATCTGCTTTAGCAGCACTGTTTTCGATAGTATCTCCATTACTATCGCGCAAATCAGTCATTGATTGTATCTTGCCTTTCACATACTTCACATACGGCCAGAATCTCTTTCAATTTTCTGCCAGGTTTAGAGACAAATTTTCGTTGAGGAAACTATTATAAGCATCTGGCGTTGAAATCCACACTAAATTTCGAGCTTATGTTCAAGATCGCCCGATCTTGGAGATTCTGCATCTGTTTAAATTTGCCATGTCTTTTTCGTTGTTTCTGCAACAGTGTTCTGACCTGTTTGTGTAGCAAGGAGGATCAGCTCCGTCGTTTGTTATTTTATTTGGTATACATCTCTCAATCGCTGCCGATACTGTTTCTTTGAATTCAAGCTACATATGGTCGACACTTATTAATTTGGAAGGAGTGGAGATTGTTTCTCACGTAGGCTCAAGCGAGTATTTATGAGCTTCTTTGAATAGGTACATTTCTGTTTATTTTTGGAGGATTTGGGGTTACAGTATACAGTCTCGCTACGGCGATCCTGTGTTCACTAATCCCTGTATCCGTCTTGATGCTCGTTATTAACTCAGGATTATTTGTTGCTAAGAGGTCAAATGTGTTTTCACAACCGTTTACTACTCGCGTGGGTTCAAATAACTGCTCGAAATAATTTTCAGATAATGCGTTTAACACTGTCTGGGATGATGTTTTATGCATACCTCTGGAATTAAACATGTATTTTAACCAACCCCCCTACGAACCATGGACCTTGCCGTTGGTGGGGAGACTTGCGTGCCTCAATGATACAGATAGCCGTACCGTAGGTGCAACCACAACGGAGGGGTATCTGTTGAGAGGCCAGACAAACGTGTGCTTCCTGAAGAGGGGCAGCAGCCTTTTCAGTAGTTGCAGGGGCAACAATCTGGATGAATGACTGATCTGGCCTTGTAACACTAACCAAAACGGCCTTGCTGTGCTGGTACTGCGAACGGCTGAAAGCAAGGGGAAACTACAGTCGTAATTTTTCCCGAGGACATGCAGCTTTACTGTATGATTAAATGATGATGGCGTCCTCTTAGGTAAAATATTCCGGAGGTAAAATAGTCCCCCATTCGGATCTCCGGGCGGGGACTACTCAAGAGGACGTCGTTATCAGGAGAAAGAAAACTGGCATTCTACGGATCGGAGTGTGGAATGTCAGATCCCTTAATCGGGCAGGAAGGTTAGAAAATTTAAAAAGGGAAATGTATAGGTTAAAGTTAGATATAATGGGAATTAGTGAAGTTCGGTGGCAGGAGGAACAAGACTTTTGGTCAGGTGACTACAGGGATATAAATACAAAATCAAATAGGGGTAATGCAGGAGTAGGTTTAATAGTCAATAAAAATAATAGGAGTGCGGGTTAGCTACTACAAACAGCATAATGAACGCATTATTGTGGCCAAGATAGAGACGAAGCCCACACCTACTACAGTATGCCAACTAGCTCTGCAGATGACGATGAAATTAATGAAATATGTTGTTGTTGTTGTTGTTGTTGTCTTCAGTCCTGAGACTGGTTTGATGCAGCTCTCCATGCTACTCTATCCTGTGCAAGCTCCTTCATCTCCCAGTACCTACTGCACCCTACATCCTTCTGAATCTGCTTAGTGTATTGATCTCTTGGTCTCCCTCTACGATTTTTACCCTCCACACTGCCCTCCAATGCTAAATTTGTGATCCCTTGATGCCTCAAAACATATCCTACCAACCGATCCCTTCTTCTAGTCAAGTTGTGCCACAAACTTCTCTTCTCCCCAATCCTATTCAATACCTCCTCATTAGTTATGATGAGATAAAAGAAATTATTCAGGTAGTGAAGGGAGACGAAAATTTATTAGTCATGAGTGACTGGAATTCGACAGTAGGAAAAGGGAGAGATGGAAACATAGTAGGTGAATATGGATTGGGGCTAAGAAATGAAAGAGGCAGCCGCCTGGTAGAATTTTGCACAGCGCATAACTTAATCATAGCTAACACTTGGTTCAAGAATCATGAAAGAAGGCTGTATACATGGAAGAACCTGGATATACTAGAAGGTATCATATAGATTATATAATGGTAAGACAGAGATTTAGGAACCAGTTTTTGACTTGTAAGACATTTCCAGGGGCAGATGTCGACTCTGACCACAAGCTGTTGGTTATGAACTGTAGATTAAAACTGAAGAAACTGCAGAAAGGTGGGAATTTACGGAGATGGGACCTGGATAAACTGAAAGAACCAGAAGTTGTACAGAGTTCCAGGGAGAGCATAAGGGAACAATTGACAGTAATGGGGGCAATAAATAAAGTAGAAGAAGAATGGGTAGCTTTGAGGGATGAAATAGTGAAGGCAGCAGAGGATAAAGTAGGTCAAAAGACAAGGGCTAGTAGAAATCCTTGGGTAACAAAAGAGATAATGAATTTAATTGATGAAAGGAGAAAATACAAAAATGCAGTAAATGAATCAGGCAAAAAGGAATACAAACGTCTCAAAAATGAGATCGACAGAAAGTGTAAAATGGCTAAGCAGGGATGGCTAGAGGACAAATGTAAGGATGTAGAGGCTTATCTTACTAGCGGTAAGATAGATATTGCCTACAGGAAAATTAAAGAGACCTTTGGAGAAAAGAGAACCACTTGTATAAATATCAAGAGCTCAGATGGAAACCCAGTTCTAAGCAAAGAAGGGGTGCAGAAAGGTAGAAGGAGTATATAGAGGGTCTATACAAGGGCGATGTACTTGAGGGCAATATTATGGAGAGGGAAGAGGATGTAGATGAAGATGAAATGGGAGACACAATACTGAGTGAAGAGTTTGAAAGAGCACTGAAAGACCTGAGTCGAAACAAGGCCCCCGGAGTAGACAACATTCCATTAGAACTACTGACAGCCTTGGGAGAGCCAGTCCTGACAAAACTTTATCATCTGGTGAGCAAGATGTTTGAGACAGGCGAAATTCCCTCAGACATCAAGAAGAATATAATAATTCCAGTCCCAAAGAAAGCAGGTGATGACAGATGTGAAAATTACAGAACTATCAGTTTAATAAGTCACAGCTGCAAAATACTAACACGAATTCTTTACAGACGAATGGAAAATCTGGTAGAAGCCGACCTCGGCGAAGATCAGTTTGGATTCCGTAGAAATATTGGAACACGTGAGGCAATACTGACCCTACGACTTATCTTAGAAGAAAGAATAAGGAAAGGCAAACCTACGTTTCTAGCATTTGTAGACTTAGAAAAAGCATTTGACAATGTTAACTGGAATACTCTCTTTCAGATTCTGAAGGTGGCAGGGGTAAAATATAGGGAGCGAAAGGCCATTTACAATTTGTACAGAAACCAGATGGCAGTTATAAGAGTCGAGGGGCATGAAAGGGAATCAGTGGTTGGGAAGGGAGTGAGACAGGGTTGTCGCCTCTCCCCGATGCTATTCAATCTGTATATTGAGCAAGCAGTAAAGGAAACAAAAGAAAAATTCGGAGTAGGTATTAAAATCCATGGAGAAGAAATAAAAACTTTGAGGTTTGCCGATGACATTGTAATTCTGTCAGAGACAGCAAAGGACTTGGAAGAGCAGTTGAACGGAATGGATGGTGTCTTGAAGGGAGGATATAAGATGAACATCAACAAAAGCAAAACGAGGATAATGGAATGTAGTCGAATTAAGTGGGGTGATGTTGAGGGTATTAGATTAGGAAATGAGACACATAAAGTAGAAAAGGAGTTTTGCTATTTGGGGAGAAAAAGAACTGATGATGGTCGAAGTAGAGAGGATATAAAATGTAGACTGCCAATAGCAAGGAAAGCGTTTCTGATGAAGAAAAATTTATTAACATCTAGTATATATTGAAATGTCAGGAAGTCGTTTCTGGAAGTATTTGTATGGAGTGTAGCCATGTATGGAAGTGAAACATGGACGATAACTAGTTTGGACAAGAAGAGAATAGAAGCTTTAGAAATGTGGTGCCACAAAAGAATGGTGAAGATTAGATGGGTAGATCACATAACTAATTAGGAGGTACTGAATAGAATTGGGGAGAAGAGGAGTTTGTGGTACAACTTGACTAGAAGAAGGGATCGGTTGGTAGGACATGTTCTGATCAAGGGATCACCAATTTAGTATTGGAGGGCAGCGTGGAGGGTAAAAATCGTAGATGGAGACCAATAAATGAATACACTAAGCAGATTCAGAAGGATGTAGGCTGCAGTAGGTACTGGGAGATGAAGAAGCTTGCACAGAATAGAGTAGCATGGGGAGCTGCATCTACCAGTCTCGGAATTGAAGACCACAACAACAACATTTTAACCAACGTATCGAGGGAAAATTAAAATCACTACCAACTCCAACTATAATTGTATGAATCGGATACAGGTTTGAAACGAAACTCAAGTTTTCTTTGAACTTTTCAGCAATTGCATCATCTGAATTGCGAGGCTGGTAAAAGGATCCAATTACTATTTTATTCCGCTTGGCAAGAATGACCTCTGCCGATACTAACTCACAGGAACTACCAACTTCAATTTCGCGACAAGATAAGCTTCTTCTAACAGCAACGAACACACCACTGCCAGGTGTGTTTAACATTTTTGAACCTTGCTAGGTTCTTCACAAAAATTTCGGCTGAACGTATCTCCATCTTTAGGAAGATTTCTATGCCTATAACGATATGGACATCAGTGGTTTCTATTAGCGCTTGGAGCTCTGGTACGTTTCCCACACAGCTATGATAAGTCAGTACTGTTATAACGATACTTCTTGTATCTACGTTCTTCCTGTGTTCGGCCTGCAACCTTTGTGACTGAAGACCTTTTTGCGTTTTCCCGAGACCCTCTGACCTTGTACTTGTAATTATTGATTACAGCGAAATCATACTGCATGTTCTTTCTTAGGAAATCTCACGTGTTCGTTATATCTCTGATGTTCTACTCTTTGATAACATTTTACTATCGTATCTAAACCCGTGGTCTAGGGGAAGCCTTGTTCGGTCAGAGACCTGGCTGGTCTCTAATAAAAAAACTGAGTGAAAGGATCAACAACGAACTTGAGTTGATGTCATATGACGTCCGCTACGACCAAATTCAACGAACAAAATGCAAAAAAATTAATAAATAAATAAAAACGGGTAGCATCTTTGACACATAATCAAAACGTCTTTGATCACGAGTTAGAATCCAGCTTCACCTTAAATTATGATTAAAAATCAACTTTGGCGCCGAAGACTTCCAGCATATGAATCATCCTGGCAACGGCCTTATCAAAGGGCATCTCCGGGTGGGGACTCCCAAGGGGGAGGTTACCATGAGAAAAAGATTGAATAATCAACGAAAGGATAACGTTCTACGAGTCACGGCGTGGAATGTCAGAGGCTTGAACGTTGTAGGCAAATTAGAAAAACTAAAAAGGGAAATGCAAAAGCTCTATCTTCACATAATATGGTCAGTGAAGTGAAATCGGGAAAAGACAAGGATTTCTGGTCAAACGAGTATCGGCTAATATCAACAGCAACATAAAATTCTATAACTGGAACAGGGTTCGTTACGAATAGGAAGTTAAGGCAGAGAGTGTGTTGCTCTAAACAGTTCAGTGACATGGTTGTTTCTTATGAGAATCGACAGCAAACCAACACCGACAATGATAGTTCAGGTATACATGCCGGCGTCGCAAGCTGAAGATGAAGACATAGAGAATGTTTATGAGGATATTGATAGTGTAATACAATATGTAAAGGGGGATAAAAATCTAATAGTCATGGGGGACTGAAAAAGTTACATGAGAAGGAATGGGAGAGGAGAACGACTAATTGAGTTCTGCAACAAGTTTCAGCTAGTAACAGCGAGTATCTGTTCAAGTATAACAAGAAGAGGAGGTATACTTGGAAAAAGCCTGGTGATATGGGAAGATTTCAGTTAGACTATATCAACGTCAGATATAGATTCTTAAATCAGATACTGGATTGTAAATCGTACCGAGGAGCACATATAGACTGAGATCACAATATAATAGTGATGAAATTTAGCCTGAAATTTAAGACATTGGTCAGGAAAAATAAATATGTAAAAGGAAGTCGGATAAGGAATTACTAAGAAATGATCTTATACGTTTGAAGTTCTCTAAGGCTGTAGATACAGCAATAAGGAATAGCTTAGTAAGTAGGACAATTCAAGACGGATGGGCATCTATAAAAGGGGCCATCACAGAAGTTCGGAAGGAAACCATTGGTACAATGAATGTAACTGCGAAGTAATCATGGATACAGAAGAAATATTTCAATTAATCGATGAAAGGAGAAAGTACAAAAATGTTTCGCTAAGTTCAGGAATACAGAAATACAAATCGCTGAGGAATGAAATAAACAGAAAGTGAACGAAACTAAGACAATGAATGTAACTGCGAAGTAATCATGGATACAGAAGAAATATTTCAATTGATCGATGAAAGGAGAAAGTACAAAAATGTTTCGCTAAGTTCAGGAATACAGAAATACAAATCGCTGAGGAATGAAATAAACAGAAAGTGAACGAAACTAAGACAATTAATGTAACTGCGAAGTAATCATGGATACAGAAGAAATATTTCAATTGATCGAAGAAAGGAGAAAGTACAAAAATGTTTCGCTGAGTTCAGGAATACAGAAATACAAATCGCTGAGGAATGAAATAAACAGAAAGTGAACGAAACTAATACCAAATGGCTGCAGGAAAAATGTGAGGACATAGAAAAATAAATGATTGTTGGAAGGACAGACTCAGCCTACAGGAAAGTCAAATCAACCTGCGGTGACATTAAAGCAAGGGTGATAACATTAAGAGTGTAACGGGAATACCATTGTTAAATGCAGAGGAGACAGTAGATAGGTGTAAATAATACACTGAAACTCTCTATGATGGGGAAGATTTGTCTGATGTGATAGAAGAAGAAACAGGGGTCGATTTAGAAGAGATAGGGGATCCAGTATTAGAATCAGAATTTAAATGAGCTTTGGAGGACTTAAGATAAAATAAGGCAGAAGGAATGGACAACATATCATCAGAATTTCTAAGTGTGGCAACAATACGACTATTCACGTTCGTGTGTAGATTTTTATGAGTCTGGCGACACACCATCTGGCTTTCGGAAAAGTATCATCCACATATTTCCGAAGACAGCAAGAGCTGGCAAGTGAGAGAATTATCGTACAATCAAATTAACGGCTCATGCATACAAGTTGCTTACAGGAATAATACACAGAACACTGGAAATGAAAACTGGGGATGCGCTAGATGTCGATCAGTTTGGCTTTTGGAAAGGTAAAGGAACGAGAGAGGATATTCTAACGTTGCGGTTAGTAACGGAAGCAAGACTAAAGAAAAATCAAGACAAGTCCATACGATTTGTCGACCTTGGAAAAACATTCGACAGTGTAAAATGGTGCAAGGTATTCGACATTCTGAAAAAAGTAGGGGTAAGCTATAGGGAGAGACGGATCATATACAATAAGTACAGCAGCCGAGAGGGAATAATATGAGTAGATTACCAAGAACGAAGCGCTCGTGTTAAAAAGGCTGTAAGACAAAAATGTAGCCTTTCGCCCACACTGTTCAATCTGTACATCTAGGAAGCAATGATTGAAATAAAAAAAGGTTCAGGAGTGGAATTAAAGTACAAGGTGAAAGGATATCAGTGACAGGATTCGCTGATGACATTGCTGAGTGAAAGCGAAGAAGAATTACATGATCTGCTGAACAGAATGAGCAGTGTAATGAATACAGAGTACTGATTGAGGGTACACCGAAGAAAGACGGATGTAATGCGAAGTAGTAGAAATGAGAATAGCGAGAAACTTAACGTCAGGGTTGATGGTCAAGAAAAGCAGACGTTTTATTCTTTGTCAAGAGTCATCCGACTAATATGGTGCGGCACGCCACGAAGGCGTCTACTGTGCTGACCTCTTCATCTCGGAGTAGCACTTGCAACCTACTTCCTCAATTATTTGCTGGATATATTCCAATATCTGTCTTCCTCTACAGTACCGTATAAGTAAATCCCTCATGTCTTAACCTTCTCCTTATCGTTGTTTTCCACACATTCATTTCCTCTCCCATTCTGCGCAGAACCTCCTCATTCCTTACCTTATCAGTCAATCTAACATTCGTCTTAGCACCACATCTCAAATGGTTCGATTCCCTCCTGTTCCGGTTTTCCCACTGTCCTTGTTTCACTACCACACAATGCTGTACTCAAGATGTACGTTTTCAGTAAATTCTTTCTCAAATTAAGGCCGATATTTGATATTAGTAGTCTTCTCTTGGTCAGGAATACCCATTTTGCCATCGCCAATCTGCTTCTTTTTGTGGTCGTTACTCAGTCATTGGTTATTTTACTGCCTAGGTAGCAGAAATCCTTAACTTCATCTACTTAGCGACCATCAATCCTAATCTTAAGTTACCAGCCGTTCTCATTTCTATTACTTCTCATTACCATCGTCTTTCCTCGATTTACTCTCAATCTGTGCACTGTACTCATTAGATGCTTCATTCCATTCAGCAGATCATGTAATTCCTCTTCGCTTTCACCCAGGATAGCAATGTCATCGGCGAATCATATCATTGATATCCTTTAACCTTGAATTTTAATTCCACTCTTGAACCTTTCTTTTATTTGCATCATTGCTTCCTCGATGTACAGATTGAAAAATACGGGCGAAATGCTACATCCGTGTCTTACAGCCTTCATAATACGAGCACTTCGTTCTTGGTCGTCCACTCTTATTATTCCCTCTTGGTTGTTGTACATATTGTATGTGACCGGTCTCACCATAAAGCTTACCTCTGATTTTTCCGAATGTCGAACATCTTGCACCATTTTACATTGTCGAATGCTTTTTCAGTGTCGACAAATCCCATGAACTTGTCTTGATTTTTCTTTAGTCTCTCTTCAGTTATTAACCGCAACGTCAGAATTGCCTCTCTCGTGTCTTTACCTTTCCTAAAGTTAATCTGATCGACATCTAGCTTATCTTCAATATTCCTGTAAGCATCTTGGATGCATGAGCTGTTAATATGATTGTTCGATAATACTCACACTCAGTGTCGTCGTAACTGCCGTCTGCTTCACGTCTGCTGTGCAGCGAGCTACGTTAATTTAAGTATTAACTGTATTTTTCTCACTTTTCACTTCTTGTTCCGTGTGTTTTTGCTTTTAGGAAGCTTTAATTGTCGAGTGCTAGTAATAGTGTTCCATAGATTTCGTGTTTGTTTTGAATACAGTCAGAGAGAGTCCCTTTAGTCAACCATAGTGCCAGTAGTGCTAGTATTTGTTTTCAATACAGTCCAGAGACAGGTAGTGCTATTTTCATTGTTTTCTACAAGAAGTGTCTAGCAACCAGAGTTTAGTCAACAATCAGCCGCCTTTAGTGAATTAGCAGTCTAGTTAAAAGTTGATCAACTCTCTACAGTAAATTGCTTTCTTAGGATGGATAGGATGTGTGACTGCTGTGTACGGACGCAGGAGGAGCTGGCCACTGTTCGCGAACAGCTGAACGTGTTGATGGCCGCGGTCAGTCGTCTTCAGGCTGCTGCCTCGGAGTGTAGAGGCAGTGGGGAGTCTGGTGCATCGCATGGTACACCCCAGGTGTTACATGCTTCACCCACTCCCCCTGCTGTCGAGACATCTTCGCGGGTACCGGGCGCGGTTGGGCCACCCTCTCCCCAAGGGGAGTGGCGGGTTCAGCGGCGTTCGCGGCGCACGAAGCAGAGGGTCAATGTGGAGGCTTGCCGTGTGGCATCGCCCGCTCTGCCTGTGAGTGGACATGTGGCCGCTCCTTCAGCAAGGTCCGAGCAGGCACACGGGGGGAGGGGTTTATTAGTTATTGGGAGCTCCAACGTAAGGCGGGTGATGGAGCTCCTTAGGGAAACAGCGGAAAGGTCGGGGATGAAGGCCAGTGTTCACTCTGTCTGCTTGCCAGGGGTCTCATTCGAAATGTGGAGGAGGCCCTGCCGGCGGCGATAGAGAGCACTGGGTCCACCCGACTGCAAATTGTTTGTCATGTCGGCACCAATGACTCCTGCCGTCTGGGTTCAAAGGTCATCCTCAGCTCGTACAGGCGGTTGGCGGAATTGGTGAAGGCGGAAAGCCTCGCTCGCAGGGTGGAATCTGAGCTAACTACACTCCTGGAAATTGAAATAAGAACACCGTGAATTCATTGTCCCAGGAAGGGGAAACTTTATTGACACATTCCTGGGGTCAGATACATCACATGATCACACTGACAGAACCACAGGCACATAGACACAGGCAACAGAGCATGCACAATGTCGGCACTAGTACAGTGTATATCCACCTTTCGCAGCAATGCAGGCTGCTATTCTCCCATGGAGACGATCGTAGAGATGCTGGATGTAGTCCTGTGGAACGGCTTGCCATGCCATTTCCACCTGGCGCCTCAGTTGGACCAGCGTTCGTGCTGGACGTGCAGACCGCGTGAGACGACGCTTCATCCAGTCCCAAACATGCTCAATGGGGGACAGATCCGGAGATCTTGCTGGCCAGGGTAGTTGACTTACACCTTCTAGAGCACGTTGGGTGGCACGGGATACATGCGGACGTGCATTGTCCTGTTGGAACAGCAAGTTCCCTTGCCGGTCTAGGAATGGTAGAACGATGGGTTCGATGACGGTTTGGATGTACCGTGCACTATTCAGTGTCCCCTCGACGATCACCAGTGGTGTACGGCCAGTGTAGGAGATCGCTCCCCACACCATGATGCCGGGTGTTGGCCCTGTGTGCCTCGGTCGTATGCAGTCCTGATTGTGGCGCTCACCTGCACGGCGCCAAACACGCATACGACCATCATTGGCACCAAGGCAGAAGCGACTCTCATCGCTGAAGACGACACGTCTCCATTCGTCCCTCCATTCACGCCTGTCGCGACACCACTGGAGGCGGGCTGCACGATGTTGGGGCGTGAGCGGAAGACGGCCTAACGGTGTGCGGGACCGTAGCCCAGCTTCATGGAGACGGTTGCGAATGGTCCTCGCCGATACCCCAGGAGCAACAGTGTCCCTAATTTGCTGGGAAGTGGCGGTGCGGTCCCCTACGGCACTGCGTAGGATCCTACGGTCTTGGCGTGCATCCGTGCGTCGCTGCGGTCCGGTCCCAGGTCGACGGGCACGTGCACCTTCCGCCGACCACTGGCGACAACATCGATGTACTGTGGAGACCTCACGCCCCACGTGTTGAGCAATTCGGCGGTACGTCCACTCGGCCTCCCGCATGCCCACTGTACGCCCTCGCTCAAAGTCCGTCAACTGCACATACGGTTCACGTCCACGCTGTCGCGGCATGCTTCCAGTGTTAAAGACTGCGATGGAGCTCCGTATGCCACGGCAAACTGGCTGACACTGACGGCGGCGGTGCACAAATGCTGCGCAGCTAGCGCCATTCGACGGCCAACACCGCGGTTCCTGGTGTGTCCGCTGTGCCGTGCGTGTGATCATTGCTTGTACAGCCCTCTCGCAGTGTCCGGAGCAAGTATGGTGGGTCTGACACACCGGTGTCAATGTGTTCTTTTTTCCATTTCCAGGAGTGTATTTGTAGTATCGTTCCCAGAACCGATCGCGGTCCTCTGGTTTGGAGCCGAGTAGAAGGCTTAAACCAGAGGCTCAGAAGATTCTGCCGAGATCTGGGGTGCAAATTTCTCGACCTCCGCTATCGGGTGGAGAAATGCGGGGTCCCCCTGAATGTGTCAGGCGTGCACTACACGCCGGAAGCGGCTACAATGGTAGCGGAGTACGTGTGAAGTGCACATGTAGGTTCTTTTTAGGTGAGAGAATTCCCTCCCTAGACCCGACAAGACGCCTCCTGAGACGCGACAAGGTAGGAGTACGCAAAATGCAACAGGGAATAACAATATTAATGTGCTAATAGTTAACTGCAGGAGCGTCTATAGAAAGGTCCCAGAACTGCTCTCATTAATAAACGGTCACAATGCCCATATAGTATTAGTGACAGAAAGTTGGCTGAAACCAGACGTAAACAGTAATGAAATCCTAAACTCAGATTGGAATGTATACCGCAGAGACAGGCTGGACAGTGAAGAGGGAGGCGTGTTTATAGCGATAAGAAGCGCAATAGTATCGCAGGAAATTCACGGAGATCCGAAATGTGAAATAACTTGGGTGAATGTCACGGTTAAAGCAGGCTCAGACATGGTAATTGGATGTCTCTATAGGCCCCCTGGCTCAGCAGCTGTTGTGGCTGAGCACCTGAAGGATAATTTGGAAAATATTTCGAGTAGATTTCCACACCATGTTATAGTTCTGGGTGGAGATTTTAATTTGCCGGATATAGACTGGGAGACTCAAACGTTCATAACGGGTGGCAGGGACAAAGAATTCAGTGAAATTTTTTTAAGTGCTTTATCTGAAAACTACCTTGAGCAGTTAAACAGAGAACCGACTCGTGGCGATAGCATATTAGAACTTCTGGTGACAAACAGACCCGAACTATTTGAAACAGTTAACGCAGAACAGGAAATGAGCGATCATAAAGCGGTTACTGCATCGATGATTACAGCCACCAATGGAAATATTAAATAGCCGGCCGAAGTGGCCGCGCGGTTCTGGCGCTGCAGTCTGGAACCGCGAGACCGCTACGGTCGCAGGTTCGAATCCTGCCTCGGGCATGGATGTGTGTGATGTCTTTAGGTTAGTTAGGTTTAACTAGTTCTAAGTTCTAGGGGACTAATGACCTTAGCAGTTGAGTCCCATAGTGCTCAGAGCCATTTGAACCATTTTTTGGAAATATTAATAAAGGTAGGAAGATTTTTCTGTTTAGCAAAAGTGACAAAAAGCAGATTTCAGAGTACCTGACGGCTCAACACAAAAGTTTTGTCTAAAGTACAGGTAGTGTTGTGGATCAGTGGACAAAGTTCAAAACCATAGTACAATATGCGTCAGATGAGTATGTGCCAAGCACGATCGTAAGAGATGGAAAAGAGCCACCGTGGTACAACAACCGAGTTAGAAAACTGCTGCGGAAGCAAATGGAACTTCACAGCAAACATAAACATAGCCAAAGCCTTGCAGACAAACAAAAATTACGCGAAGCGAAATGTAGTGTGAGGAGGGCTATGCAAGAGGCGTTCAGTGAATTCGAAAGTAAAGTTCTATGTACTGACTTGGTAGAAAATCCTAAGAAATTCTGGTCTTATGTCAAAGCGGTAGGTGGATCAAAGCAAAATGTCCAGACACTCTGTGACCAAAATGGTACTGAAACAGCGGATGACAGACTAAAGGCCGAAATACTAAATGTCTTTATCCAAAGCTGTTTCACAAAGGAAGACTGCACTGTAGTTCCTTCTCTAGATTGTCGCACAGATGACAAAATGGTAGATATCGAAATAGACGACAGAGGGATAGAGAAACAATTAAAATCGCTCAAATGAGGAAAGGCCGCTGGACCTGATGGGATACCAGTTCGATTTTACGCGAAGGAATTTGCCCCCCTTCTTTCAGCGGTGTACCGTAGGTCTCTAGAAGAGCGTAGCGTTCCAAAGGATTGGAAAAGGGCACAGGTCATCCCCGTTTTCAAGAAGGGACGTCGAACAGATTTTCAGAACTATAGACCTATATCTCTAACGTCGAACAGTTGTAGAACATTGGAACACGTATTATGTTCGAGTATAATGACTTTTCTGGAGGCTAGAAATCTACTGTGTAGGAATCAGCATGGGTTTCGAAAAAGACGGTCGTGTGAAACCAAGCTCGCGCTATTCGTCCACGAGACTCAGAGGGCCATAGACACGGTTTCACAGGCAGATGCCGTGTTTCTTGACTTCCGCAAGGCGTTCGATTCAGTTCCCCACAGTCGTTTAATGAACAAAGTAAGAGCATATGGACTATCAGACCAATTGTGTGATTGGATTGAAGAGTTACTAGATAACAGAACGCAGAATGTCATTCTCAATGGAGAGAAGTCTTCCGAAGTAAGAGTGATTTCAGGTGTACCGCAGGGGAGTGTCATAGGACCGTTGCTATTCACAATATACATAAATGACCTTGTGGATGACATCGGAAGTTCACTGAGGCTTTTTGCAGATGATGCCGTGGTGTATCGAGAGGTTCTAACAATGGAAAATTGTACTGAAATGCAGGAGGATCTGCAGCGAATTGACGCATGGTGCAGGGAATGGCAATTGAATCTCAATGTAGACAAGTGTAATGTGCTGCGAATACATAGAAAGATAGATCCCTTATCATTTAGTTATAAAATAGCAAGTCAGCAACTGGAAGCATTAATTCCATAAATTTTCTGGGAGTACGCATTAGGAGTGATTTAAAATGGAATGATCATATAAAGTTGATAGTCGGTAAAGCAGATGCCAGACTGAGATTCATTGGAAGAATCCTAAGGAAATTCAATCCGAAAACAAAGGAAGTAGGTTACAGTACGCTTGTTCGCCCACTGCTTGAATACTGCTCAGCGGTGTGGGATCCGTACCAGATAGGGTTGATAGAATAGATAGAGAAGATCCAACGGAGAGCAGCGCGCTTCGTTACAGGATCATTTAGTAATCACGAAAGCGTTACGGAGATGATATATTAACTCCAGAGGAAGACTCTGCAGGACAGACGCTCAGTAGCTCGGTACGGGATTTTGTTAAAGTTTTGAGAACATACCTTCACCGAAGAGTCAAGCAATATATTGCTCCCTCCTACGTATATCTCGCGAAGAGACCATGAGGATAAAATGAGTGAGATTAGAGCCCACACAGAAGCATACCGTCAATCCTTCTTTCCACAAACAATACGAGACTGGAATAAAAGGGGGAACCGATAGAGGTACTCAAGGTACCCTCCGCCACACACTGTCGAGTGGCTTGCGGAGTATACATGTAGATGTAGATGTAGACTTGTCAGCTCTTTCCGTCTTCCGAAATGTGTGAATGATGCTTTCGCGGAAGTCAGATGTTATGTCGCCTGACTCATACATTCTACAAACCAGTGTGAATAGTCGTTTTGATGCCAGTTCCCTCAATGATTTTAGAAATTCTGATGGAATGTTATCAATCCCTTCTGCCTTATTTTATCTTAAGTTCTGCAAAGCTTTTTTAAATTCTAATACTGGATCCCCTATCTCTTCTAAATCTTCTCCTGTTTCTTCTTCTATCACATCAGACAAATCTTCCCCTTCATAGAGGCTTTCAATGTATTCTTTCCACCTATCCACTCTCCTATGCATTTAACAGTGGAATTCCCGTTGCACTCTTAATGTTATCGCTCTTGGTGTAATGTCACCGATGGTTGTTTTGACTTTCCTGTATGCTGAGTCTGTCCTTCTAACAGCCATTACTTTTTCGATGTCTTCACATTTTGCCTGCAACTATTTCGTCTTAGCCTCCCTGCACTTCCTGTTTATTTCATTCCTCAGCGACTTATAGACGATGCGGCAGCGTTCATAGTAGGATATTAAAAACACATCATTAGGCAGTAACTGTAATTTATTTGGGGTTGGTTTGTTTGGGGAAGGAGACTAGACAGCGAGGTCATCGAGGTCATCGGTCTCATCGGATTAGGGAAGGACGGGGAAGGAAGTCGGCCGTGCCCTTTGAAAGGAAGCATCCCGGCATTTGCCTAGAGCGATTTAGGGAAATCACGGAAAACCTAAATCAGGTTGGCACGACGCGGGATTGAACCGTCGTCCTCCCGAATGCGAGTCCAATGTCTAACCACTGCGCCACCTCGCTCGGTACTGTAATTTATTTGTTATCTCTTATGTCAATTAATAGTTAAAGGCATTCCATTTACTAATGTGTAAGGCATTGTCTATTGCGTGGATTACTTTCTGAATATGACTCCTGTCAAATGATGCCGCCCCCCCCCCCCCTGCACACACATTCATCTAGGTGGCGTTGTAAGTTTTCCTAACTCGGTGTAACGTATTCCGTGGGACGTTGCTGACGACAGTTCTGATGCGATGCTTCAACTCAGGAATGGTGGCACAACGTGTTCGGAAAACTTCTTGCTTCAGGTAGCCCCAAAGGAGAAAGTCTGCACATGAAAGGTTAGGTGAGCGTGGCGGCCAGGAAAAGTCACCAAAACTGGAAATTACTCTACCGGGAAATGTATGTCGCAAGAAATCCATGCAAATTCTGGCTATATGAGAGGTCGCTCCGTCTTCTTGAAACCGTAATTGTTCCACATGCATGTCGATCATACCTAACTGGGGAAGAACAAAGTCTTGCAGCATGTTTAGGTAGCGTTCACTGATCTCAGCTACAGCCATACCGCTGTCATCCTCAAAGAAGTAAGAGGCAATAATCACACAGGAAGCAACTCCACACAACACTGTGACACAACAACTGTGCAAGGTCTTGATGTGCTGTTCATGCGGGCTTACATCACTCCGATAAGGCACATTCTGTTTATTCACTGAACCACATAACTCAAAATGAGCTTCATCTGACATCAGAATGGTGTGCAACATTTGTGCATTTTGGCGAAGGCGATCACGCACGGTTAAGCAGAATGTTTCGCGTGAAACCCAACTAAAAAAAAAAAAAAATAGTTCAAATGGCTCTGAGCACTATGGGACTTAACATCTGAGATCATCAGTCCCCTAGAACTTAGAACTACTTAAACCTAACTAACCTAAGGACATCACACACATCCATGCCCAAGGCAGGATTCGAACCTGCGACCGTAGACGTCGCGCGGTTCCAGACTGAAGCGCCTAGAACCGCTCGTCCACACCGGCCGGCGAAACCCACCCACGAGGCCTAATTTCCTGAACAATCTGCAGCTTATATGGGTGAAAATGCAGGTCTTCGTGCAGTATTCTCCAGAATGAGCGATCGGACATAAGCACAGTTTGCGCTTGACGACGAGCGGATATTTTTGGGCTACGCAATAGTCCAGCATGAACATTTTCCAAGGCTTCTGGCGTCCGCACAGTTCTTTCACTTCTTCCCGGTTTGCCATTGCAAACGGAAGCTGTTGTTCGATATGCACGTTCCCACCTCACAATGGTCCGTCCATCTGGAACTTTCCCATGATGACCCAAGTTGAAATGTTGCCGAAATAGACGCTGGGTAGCAATAACAGAGTCGTTATTCTTGAAATAACTTTCAACCGCAAAGTCACGATGCTGTACACTCCACCGCTCCATATCACTGTCACCCTGTCAAATTACGCTATGAACGTTGCCTCACCCTGTATTTCTGTATTCCTGAACTTAGCGGAACATTTTTGTACATCGTCGTTTCATCGATTGAATGAAGTATTTGTCCTGTTACCCATGGTTTCTTCGCGGTTACCTTCTTTGTACTTAAGTTTTCCTTCCCAACATCTGTTATAGACCTTATTAGCGATGTCAATTCCTCTTCAACTATACCGACTACTAAGCTATTCCGTATTGATGTATCTATAGAGCTAGAGAACTTCAACCGTATCTCGTCATTCCTTAGTACTTCCGTATCCAACTTCTTTGCGTAATTCTTCCTGACTAATGTCTTAAACTTCAGCCTACTTTTCATCACTACTATATTGCGATCTGAGTCTATATCTGCTCCTGGGTACGCCGGCCGGGGTGGCCGAGTGGTTCTAGGCGGTTCAGTCCGGAACCGCGTGATCGCTACGGTCGGAGTTTCGAATCCTGCCTCGAGCATGGACGTGTGTGATGTCCTTAGGTTATTTAAGTTCTAGGGGACTGATGACCTCAGATGTTAAGTCCCATAGTGCTCAGAGCCATTTTAACCATTTTTCTCCGTGGTACGCCTTAAAATCCAGTTTCTGATTTCGGAATCTCTGTCTGATCATGATGTAATCTTAGTGAAATCTTCCCATATCACCCGGCCTTTCCCAAGTATACCTCCTGCTCTTGTGATTCTTGAACAGATACTCACTATTACTAGCTGAAACTTGTTACAGAACTCATTTAGTCTTTCTCCTCTCCCATTCCTTGTCCCAAGCACATATTCTAATGTTTTCTTCTACTCCTTCCCCTACAACTACATTCCAGTCCCCCTTTACGTACTGTATTACCCTTTCAGTATCCTCATACTCTTTCTCTATAACTTCATCTTCAGCTTGCGACGGTCGGCATGTACACCTGAACTATCATTGTCGGTGTTTGTTTCCTGTCGATTGTCATAAGAGCTACCCTTTCACTGAACTGTTCACAGTAACAAACTCTTTGCCCTACCTTCCTCTTCACAAAAAATCCTACTCGAGTTATACCATTTTTTGCTGCTGTTGATATTACCCTATACTCATCTGACCAGAAATCCTGGTCTTCTTTCCACTTCGCTTCAGTGACAGCTACTATATCTAAATTGGGACTGTGCATTTCCCTCTCTAGATTTTCTAGTTTTCCTACAACGTTCAAGCTTCTGATATTCCATGCCCCGACTTTTAGAACGTTATCCTTTCATTGATTATTCAATCTTTTTCTCACGGTTATATCCTCCTTTGCAGTCACATCCCGGAGATCCGACTGGGGGACTATTCCGTAATCATTTGCCAATCCAGAGATCTTCATGACACTTTTTCAATCACAGGCCACAGGTCCTATGGATACACGTTACGTGTCGTAAATGCAGTGGTTTCCATTGCCTTCTGCATCCTCATACCGTTGATCATTGCTGTTTCTTCGGGCTTTAGGGGCAGTTTCCCATCCCTAGACAAGAGAGTGCCCTGAACCTCTGTCCGCTTCTCCGCCCTCTTTCACGAGGCCGTTGGCAGAATGAGGGTTCTTATGTCGGAAGTCTCCGGGCGTCAATGCTGACTATTGATCAAAATTTAAGCAGCGGTGGGATTCGAACCTGGGACCGAAGATATTGCAATTGTGAATCACAGACGCTACCCTAGGCCACAGGTCTACATAGAGAAGCAATGGTAAAAAGGGGATTCCTGACCAAGAGCAGTCTACTAATGTCAAATATCGGCCTTAATTTGAGGAAGAATATTCTGAGAATGTGCTTCTGGTGTACAGTTTTGTATGGTAGTGAAGCATGGACTGTGGGAAAACCGGAACAGAAGAGAATCGAAGCATTTGAGATGTGGTGCTACAGACGAATGTTGAAAATTAGGTGGACTGATAAGGTAAGGAATGAGGAGGTTCTCTGGAGAATCGGAGAGGAAGTAATATGTGGAAAACACTGACAAGGAGAAGGGACAGGATGATAGGACTTCTGTTAAGACATGAGAGAATGACTTCCATGGTACTAGAGGGAGCTGTAGAGGGCAAAAACTGTAGAGGAAGACGGAGATTGGAATACACCCAGAAAATATTAGAGGACGTATGTGGCCAATGCTACTCCGAGATGAAGAGGTTGGCAAAAGAGAAGAATTCGTGGCGGGCCGCATCAAAGCAGTCAGAAGGCTGATTACGTGTTTGATGCACAGCTTTCCTTTCTGCCCTGTCTGCATGCAGACAAATGCAGTGATTTTCCATACCCTCTGTCTTCTCTACTGTCTAATCAACACACACTCTCTTCCACATGTCTTCTCCATCTTAATTACCTTGTTCGAACAACATGGTGCAAACACTCTTTCACATCATGGCAAAATCTTTTCTGTGCCTCTAAATTGTAAAATAGCTTCTCTAAGTCCTTCTCAGTAGCAGGAACCGGCCACTGGAATAATCTTCCGCATTGCAATAGGGAAGTGGATAACACCTCTAGTTTCAGCTGATAGGTAATGACATATCTGCTGAAGCAACAATAATGATTACCACTGTCCTAGTACGCAGTCGTTACCGTTGTACAATCTTCTTTCCTAACAGATATTCCTCATTTCGCAGTATACTTACCTAGCGCAATCTCCTTAAGTTTTGTTTCCCCAGAATCCGTTACATCCGAAAACATCTATTTTGTACACCAATAAACTCCTTTTATATCAGCCACTATCGATTTGTTTTTATGGTCATTATTATTATTATTTATTATTATTTTTATTATTATTGTCAGTATTAGTCACAGCAACAGCATTAATGCAAGTACTGCTAGTATTAACTTTATCAGCTCATAGTATTATTTACTCACATTGTCAATATAGACACTCAAATCATTTTAATGCTATTTGTCATACAAAATGTTATTTCTTAGGTAACTAAGATGTACAGAAGCTATTGTATGTGTGAAACCCTGCTCCGAAGTAAGAGAGGGCCTGATGGCCCTAAACAGATCATGATAACAAATAAATAAAAACTAAGTAAATACATCGTAACATGCCCTCGTGACACAACAGACAGATAGAATAAGGGATCTGTGTACGATGTATTGTAATAAAACGCATAAGAAAGGCACTGCAAACAGCGTGACCCAAAACAGTTCTAATTTTTGCCATTTCTTGCGAAGAACTATTTGTCTGACAAAAAGATAGTAATGATAGAAACTGAAGAAATTAATCAAAATATGTGGCACGGCCGACACTTGAATTCATTTTAATTCATTTCTTCGGCTTCTATCATTATCGAAGATAAAACTGGCACTCATATGTCTCAAGGAACATTTAATTCCATCAGATCAAGAAGATAATAGTTTGAAAACAACAGTTACAGAATCGTACCTTATCTTACAGGTCCTTGTGCAGTACTATCCATACAGATATTAAAAAGGACTGTACTGGCATCCACCAGACCAGCATGTAACCATTTGATAAATGATATCCAAAATTTAATTTTGTCTCCGTATTTCAATAATCATCAAATTACACTACTTTTAATGTTGCAATACACTCTCTAGCTTCGACCTTCCTCCCTAGCGCTATTTACTTTTTCACGAGCCGTCTTTGCTTCCAGATATACAGAGGTAAAATCTACGTTGCCTTTATTTGACATTAGTCAGAGATGAAACTACCTTTGTAGTATAAAGAGAAGTGTGGAAATCTCTCTCTCTCTCTCTCTCTCTCTCTCTGTGTGTGTGTGTGTGTGTGTGTGTGTGTGTGTTACTAGATTTAATTATAGAAGACAAATGACCATTGACTGAAGTGTATCAGCAAAAACGGGTTCATCTGGCCGTACAACAGTCTAGTCTGAAGTAATTAAATTTAAACTGTGCAGAGGGATGCTCCTCTGAGTTGAAAATTTCATGAAGTGGCTTGTTTAGAGTTTTCACTGCTGCCGTGTTCAGACTCTCTGAAAACACCGAAACAGTACTTCAGGCATTCAGATATCTAACGAGCGAACTCTGACGGACTCCCTGCATGTTTTAATGGCTTCTGCTGAGTTTTCTGTGGCAGACACAGCGAAGCAGTTAGTACGTAATTGGTTTCTCGGTAGTCAATACAGAGCCACTCTTTCCTGATGTAATCATATGAGCATCACTCGAAGGTAAATGGCTGATTCTGTAACTGTTGTTTTCAAACTATTATCTTCTTGATCTGATGGAATTAAATGTTCCTTGAGACATATGAGCGCCAGTTTCATCTTCGATAATGACAGAAGCCGAAGAAATGAATTAAAATGAATTCAAGTCCCGGCCGTGCCACATATTTTGATTCATTTCTTCAGTTTCTATCATTACTATCTTTTTGTCAGACAAACAGTTCTTCGCAAATCGTCTAATTGGTTCCGCACATGTGGTCATACCCTTGGTTTTTTAGTGGGAATGATCGTACTTAGGTTTGTGGCTGTTACGTTACATAAATGTAACAGTTTCTGTGGGCTATATTCACAGTTTGCCAACAGAACTGCATCTTAAGCACAACAAATGATTTATATTTTTTGGGATTATAAATGTTCTCGTCTGTTATGGCTAAGTGCACATCTATTTCCCATAAACAAAGTAATTCTGTATTCTCTATCAGAAGGGTTTTATCCAGCGTCTCAAATAAAGCAACAAAATCACACAAATCGTGAACATCGCCAATGTGCACAGCATACAAAAGGACATGGGTAAAACGATATTTCCTTGACTGAAACATTTTTCTGATAATAAATTTTCCCGGATTTTACAGTTGAGTGCAGTTAGCCTTGTATGAGAATAGATGCAATAATCCAAATATTTCGGTGCTACCAGTAAGCTTCTGTGGAAAGAAGAAAAGTTAAACATTCTGCCGAGAGATGGGCAGGTATTGTAGAAGGTAACTGACACCCTTGTTTTCAGTGGAATCATATCTTCATCTTTCTTCCTCTATTAATGAAAATTACGGTTAACTTAAATCTTGGTCAGACGGGGAAAGGAATTTTGGTTCTCCCGAATGCACGTCAAGCAGCTCAACGCGTATGCCCCTGCCTTATCTGACATTTTTATCGTTAATGTAACTCACTGTAACAATGAAATCCGTCTTGCAGACACTGACATTAGACGCTTAGTAAGTCAATGATCTAGCTACGTCAAATAAGGCAGTCAGTCGTTTCCAGTAAGTTTTGTATGAAGCTGTCAAAAATATATATTTAAAGTCGGTTATATGCATAAAATGAAATTCGAAACATTACTAAATGATTTCACTGATAATTTTTTGAGCACGCATTTCTGCTAGCGTAAATGGCAACGATAACATACAAGACCTCTTAGCGACAAATAGTTCTGAGCAATTAGAGTGCGTAGTGATAGATGCGGGAGTTAGATATCACAAGGTTGTTCTAACGAGATTAAATACCATTATATCCAAATCAATTAAAAATATACGTAAGATATTAATGTGGAGATACCAACTGGAGAAAATTGACATATTTATGGTGTGGTGCTACAGAAGACTATTTAAAGTTGTGTGTTCCGATAAGGCAGGGAGTGAGAGGGCTCTATGCAGAATCGGTAAAGAAACTAATTTATGGAAAACAAGTAGAAAAGAACGGTTGCTAAAACGTGTATTAAGACATCAGAGAATATCTTCCATGATAATAGAGGGAGGCATAGAGGGTAAAAACTGTAGCGGAAGACAGAGATGCGAATTCATCCAGTAAATAATTCAGGACGTAGGCTGCAAGTGCTACTCTGAGAGGAAAATGTTGGCACAGGTGAGGAGTTCGTGGCATACCGCATCAAAGCAGTCAGAAGAACGCTGAGGAAAAAAAAATTAAAGAATCAAGTTGAAACGTCCCCTTTTGACAATTTATACAAGACTGTGCTTATACTGACACACAGTATTTTTAGCGCAACGCAATCTGACTTTCAAAATTCCCTACAAAAGAATGGCCCTGACTAACATAAAACTATACCTTTTACAAATCACTTACCTCACAAAAATCTTCGCTACTCAAGCTACTGCAATACAGCGAGCGCCACTACTGCCAGCTAAATAAAAGATTCAAACTATGGAAGGCACTAACTATTGATAGGGATAGTTAGCAAATGAAAGATATTAATAGAGAACAAAGAATGTATTTACCTTGATATCATCATATATATAGCAGTTCATCACAAATTACAAAACTCCGCCATCTCTCTCCCCACATCCACCACTGCTGGCGGCTCACCTCCAACTGCGCAATGCTACGCGCTGTTCACAGCCAGCTGCCTAACACTACAATGGCGAGTATTACAACAATGAAAAGCAGCCACAGACTGCACACAGCACAGCCAGTGATTTTTATACAGAGGTGGCGTTACCAATAAAAAAACCTAAACAGCCTACTTACATAGCCCCCATGCTCCCCACAAAAAATTTTACAAATTTTGTTGGGCACTGGCCAATGCATATTTGTTAAAATTTTTTCACAATTACAATAACAAAGAAATCAAATGCACACACTTATTGATACAATGTTGGTCAAAAGCTAAAATTTTCTCACAGTCCATAAAGGCAGTCCTAATTGTTCATCGTAAAACTGCCGTTTCTTTCTCAAAGTCTGAGCAGTAGAAGAAAATGCACACGAAAGTAGTGGATTTCCATGCAGTCTTGAAGAAGTAGTGTTGTCCTTCCAACGGAAAGACCGTGCTGACTCTTGACATGCAGGCAGGTAATGGGCCACAACAGAGCAAACCCACAGCGGAGTCAATCGAAGTTTTGAAGAATATCGTTTGGTAGGTCATCACAGAGCAGACCCACTGTAGTCCTGGTAGAGATTAAGGTATTGGTGGGCCACCAGAGGTGCAGACCCACTGCAGTCCTTGTAGAGATAATGGTATTGGTGGGCCACCAGAGGTACAGACCCACTGAAGTCCTTGTAGAAATAATGGCATTGGTGGGCCATCAAAGATGCAGACCCACTGTAGTCCTTGTAGAAATAATGGCATTGGTGGGCCATCAAAGATGCAGACCCACTGTAGTCCTTGTAGAGATGGCTAGCAGCCATCCGTTGCGACTGTGCAGGTGCACAATCACCATCGAAGAGTCTTGCGGAGAATATAGCAAGTCCATAAACCACCACTTGTGCACTCACAAAGTTTTTGGAATTGTCCTTAGAACCAGCAATGCTGTTATCCAGTCCCTTGCTGAATTATTAACACACATACAAACACTAACAGTCCCTACTTCTCACATATTGTCCATATACTATGACCAACAAAAACGTGTGCAGTGAAATGTAACTTACAAGTTGCTTAATTTGATGAACTGCTGTCAATTACAATTTTATAACATAAGAATACAATTACAAATGTACAAAATACATCATTCAAGAACATAACAATACAGATAACATTTGTAGTACAGGCTTTACAACAGAATAGAAATAAACATATACATCAATGTTATAGGAATTTTGACATAAGTTCATACATAAAAGATCAGAATAACTTTTGAAACATCAACTTCACACCTAAGCATTAACACAGACCAGAATAAATAATATCTAAGCATATTTACAAGTTAAATAACATATTATTAATACCAATTATATTTGAGGATAACAGTATTCCTCATCATAGTGAATGTAGCTTAGTATTAGAAGAAGAAAAATTCTATGAAACTACACAGAGACAGGAAGAAAACAAATACACAAGGGTACACAAACACATAGTGGGATAACACAATGGAAAGGACAGGGTTCGTTTTCAGTGTAACTTTTGGTACTGCAGTCCAACCCAAGACTTCATTTCCTAGATCTTTCGTCTTATTTCCACATTTGTTTCCACCAAAAAAAATCCTATTCAAGCATGCTTTCTGTATATATAGGTTCACATATTTCTTACCTCATTATTTATTTTCCATTATCTTACTTCATCATTTATTTCCAAGAAAATCCTACCTAAAACTGTTGTCCCTAAACCCTACTTTTTTTGGTTCATATCCTCTTTCAAAATACCCTTTTTTTTGGCCAAAGCATTTTCTTTAAGCTTCTCAATGCATTTCTTCCAATCCATCATAGTTAGTGTCTTATATAGTCTACCCCCTCTTAAGCTAACTTCAATCCACTGAGCTCAGATATATATACCAATGGGCGAGGCAATGCAGCATCACATAAAACAATTAATATAAACAGCAATGAAAAAAGACGCAGATTTGCGAAGCAAGCTGCATTAAGAAATTAGCAAAGCAATTGTAATATTACAACTAATCTAAGGCAATGTGCAGCAAACAATAAAAATAAATCATTAGTAAAACTGGCTTAACAGAATAATACAAAGTCAAATTCAATAACACTATGCCTGGCAAACAGCAGCAACTTATACCTAAACATGACATAGCTCAAGCAGAAAAAATATTACAGTAAAAATGGCCATGTTTAAAACTTACGTCACATCTTAACACTAGAGTGATGCATCACGAGAACTTACACTAGAAGATAAGTTACCAAATAGTAAAGAAATTATTTATGCAATTCCTGTGAAGGGAAATGTCTATTTATGTGCCCTCGTTTTCTTGGAAGTAGATCACAAAACTATTATTTACTGGATCTGTAGACAGAAAATATTTATATTAGTATATCTATAAAATTTTATTTTTACCAATGCTGCAGTGCAGCTAGAAACTAGATATTAAACAAAATGGGCAAAGCAAGGCGTGAAACGTCATTCACTAGCCATATGGCATTTCTCTCAATTAGCACGACAATAGCCGTGAAACGTTTCTCATCGTTTTCAAGTTCGACCGTGTCGTTTTTGCGATGCTTTCTACAAAGGAACGTCAATAGCGAGGATAATGGCCTCCCCTTTTTTTTTACCTGTGCCGCTGGAAGGCTAATGGCTTTTTTTCGGGTGGCTGTCGCCCTGGTGGGTGCCCGCGACGCATTACGTGCAGGTGGTCACTTAACTTTCGTATGGAAATATTTACGACAGCAGTCTGCGCTACAGTGGCAGTCTCATATAAAAATATTTCACAGGTCAAGAATTAGCGTTGCAAATCTGTAGAAACAAAATCCTATAAATGTAAGTGTCCAAAGAAAAATATTCGTCACCATTGTGATACATTCATGCATATACACACATTTCATTTCATAACTCTTAAAGTACGATTCTTGGTTTCCAACATACGTCTTCACAAGGCAGAGTTCCTAACCGCTACTCATTACTCCTTACCTTATTACACATATATATATTCGTCGACGCTTCTTTAATATTTCATCATATGAAACACGTAGCATAATCAAATTCCTCATATAGCATCAGCTTCTTGACCATAAACATACCTCAGCAGCATAATACACATCGTCGTCGTAAAAATAACATCATAACACCTCAGTCAACTCTCAAAATCGTCGTAGCTTCCTCCAATAATTTCAAAACGTAAAAAAAATTCTCTGCTCACGTCAAAAGTGTCATCCGCCTCAAACGCACTTCAAAAATCATGATCCCATACCAAATACATCATTCAAAGCTCTCATAGTATCACAATGGTTCCGAAAAAAATATGAACATTTCACGAAGTGCAGACAAAATACAATTTCGTAAGTGTGAAGTTATCCACCTGTGTAATTACGTAAACATGTGTCACTGATGCAGTAAAAAAAATGTTTATCTCTCAGTTAAATGATCAGATAGCTGTGTAATTTGTGTTAGAGAAATATGGTACCGATGTTTAAAGTTGTATAAGCAAATACCATATTAGCTAGGGTTCCTTGTGGTTGCCACACACATGGTACACAAAGTAAGCGTGTACCCCCCTGAGGATTAATGTAATTATACCCTCAGATGTTACAGATTATTGCAATGGAATGAAATGTATCACGGAAAAACTTCGTATCATTGTACTTCAAATATCTTTAAAAATAAATGTTTTGAGTACCAAATTAATCACTCAAATGCGTGTCCTGTAGCGCTAAATGTGCGTCTTGCTGTAAGATAATTCTGTGGAAGTGTAGTAATTATCGTCCTCCGAAAGCTAAGTTCTGCAGAAGTCAATGTACTTACCTCATGATAAACAAAAGTGAAATGCTTTGCGTATAGATATCGTAGTTATTACGCTTATTGTTGTCATGAAGAAAGTACTGTACTGTAACGTATTGTTGTGCCACAAAAAAGGCTGTCTCATTGTTGCTATACCACAAAAGTTACTACTAAAACATGTTTTTCTTTCCAGAAGAATTCAGAAAACTGTGCAGATATAAAACAGATACACCGCAAAAGCAACATTGTAAACTGTCACTTATTAGTAGCGTCGTGATAAAACCGTGTAGCTGTCACATAAACTAACCTGTGTGTCACCTGCTATCTCTCAGAAAGCACCTTGAATCCATAATGTATTTGCAAGTAAACCAAAATGTTGCATTAAAAAAAGCAGATTATCTTTCAATAAACGGTTTTACATGTGAAATGTGGTGTAAACCTTCACACTTCATAGTACTCAGAGTTTGAACTTTAATGCAATTATCGTGCGGTATACGTCAGTAAAGAATACTGGAATTTTTCTCAAGGTTAGCGTCTATGTTATTTTTCTCGGAGCCAGCCGGCGCAGGTGTCTGCCTGCGGTGCGGGTCATTGTCTGCTGTCTCTTGTTGGCGCGCGTCGTTATTGCGGTTAGGAGACCTAACTTCTACAAATTCACTCTGACGAGAAGGCCCTGCCCTGTTTAAATCCCGCCAGTTCTGATGCAATTCAGGTCTGTCGTTACGATCACATCGTCTGTCGTCATGTTGGTAGTTCCTGTAGTTTCTTTCTTGTCGGTTAAGTGGTGGAGAATTTCTCCCTGAATCGTAACTGCGCGCTGGACCGTTGCGTCTAAAGTTATTCTGTCTCCCTTGGTAATAATTGTTTCGGTTTCAATATCGTCTGTGTCTCTGGCTGTCTCTGTGATAGTCATTACTATGGAAATGCAATCTTTCTCTGTAATTATTTTTCTGCCAGCGGTTGTCATAAGGGTGGTGTCTGTTTTGGTCACGATTTGTGTTGTGAGAATAGCCTTGTCGTGTCCATTTATTATTTCTGTCATCACGGAAATGTGGCGGATGTGACCTGTAATTGTTGTTTTCATGTTTTCGCGTTCCGCGATTGTCAGTGTCAATTTCTAATTCTTGTAAGAGTCCCTGAAATGCTTCAATGTCGTCTTTGCAACGTCCTGCCAAAATAATAAGTCGTAAATGTTCAGGCAGTTTGATTAAGCAAATGCGGATGAGTTCTGAGGGGCTGTATGGGTTTGAAAGATACTGATTCTTACGCAACATTTCAAAATATTTCATAATACTGGAAAATTCAGATTGTTCGAAATGTTTCATCATTATGATGCTATGTTTTACTCGGTCTTGTGTGGCTTGAGACCAATATGCTGAGAGGAAGGCATGATAAAAATCTCCTTCACTGTGACAATCGTGAATGACCGATCGCATTCTTACAGCTGGTTCATTCTCTAAGTAGCCACACATAAATTCTAATCTGTGCTCTAACGACCAGTTGGGAGGAAAACAATGAGAGAATTGATGGAGCCATGCTTGTGGATGAATGTCATTACCAGAATTCTTAAATGTTTTGAATTTACGTGTAGTAATGAACAGCTTATAGTCAAAATCATCATGTCGGCGAGTCGCATATCGGTCATTGTTACGTTGTTTCTGTGATTCCATCTCAAAATTCGGTGTGCCTTGCCAATTTCTTTCATAATTTCCGAAATGCGCTGTGTTATTATTTTGTGGCTGTTCCGCATTTCTATGTCCCGCTTCCCGTATTGGGGCGCGAGTGTCCTCTGAAATACGTAATTCTTGTATTACTTGTGTCAGCTGATCTTGTACTTCCCGGATTTCTCTTTGGTGTTGCGTATTTATTTGATTCTGATTTTGTTTGAATTGCCTAATTTGTTCGCACTCTTCTGTGTCATTAAAGACTACCGGTTTTGTGTCATTCAGATTATCATCTACCTTCGTAGATAAGTTAGTGACCTGATCCGAAAGTTCGGCTACTTTCTCCGATAGTGAACACATTTCCTCAGTGTGTTTTTCTGAACCAAGTTTCAGAGTGTCCATTTGTGTTGAAATCGAATCTACTGTGTCCTTTAAGTTTTCTTGAGTTTTTGCAAGTTACGTAACCGAATCGGTAGATGCAACTGAGTCAATTTTAGCCGACAAGGTCTCATGATTTTCGTGAACAATGGTTTGCAGTTCTTTTATGGCTGCTTCGTGATTCTGTAATGCATTTTCATGCCGCGAAAAAATAGGTTGAAAATGCTCACAAATTTGTGTTTTTACGTCATTACAGACTTTTTGACATTTCGATTCGATGTTATGTAACTCAGTAGTTAAATCTTCTCGTGTTTGTTCAAGCGTGGTGTGAAGATTTTGTCCCATTGCGTCTAACTGTTGCTGTGTTTGACTCTGATTTTGTTTCATTTGTCTCTGATTTTGTTCCATTTGTTGCATTAATTGCAATAATAATGTATTAGTGTCTGGAATCTGTTTCTCTATGCTTTTTGGCAGTGCATTTTCACCGGCAACATTCACATTTTGACAAGCAGAAAATGTGTCTTGACTCATTTGAGAAAACGGTGATGACCCAGAACCTGAATCTACAGTATTTGCGAAATTATGTCCTGTCATTTCGGATTCCTGAGGCGAGCTGTTGCCGACCGACCGATCGATAATGCTTCCCTGCTCACTAACTGTTTCAACGTCTACGCCATTGTTTGCCGCCCGCTCCATTTCCCTATGCACAATTACCAAATTATTACTTTGAACATCAGTTAATTCATTACCCCTTTTAACAATTTTACACAAGACTGTGCTTATACTGACACACAGTATTTTTAGCGCAACGCAATCTGACTTTCAAAATTCCCTACAAAAGAATGGCCCTGACTAACATAAAACTATACCTTTTACAAATCACTTACCTCACAAAAATCTTCGCTACTCAAGCTACTGCAATACAGCGAGCGCCACTACTGCCAGCTAAATAAAAGATTCAAACTATGGAAGGCACTAACTATTGATAGGGATAGTTAGCAAATGAAAGATATTAATAGAGAACAAAGAATGTATTTACCTTGATATCATCATATATATAGCAGTTCATCACAAATTACAAAACTCCGCCATCTCTCTCCCCACATCCACCTCTGCTGGCGGCTCACCTCCAACTGCGCAACGCTACGCGCTGTTCACAGCCAGCTGCCTAACACTAAAATGGCGAGTATTACAACAATGAAAAGCAGCCACAGACTGCACACAGCACAGCCAGTGATTTTTATACAGAGGTAGCGTTACCAATAAAAAAAACCTAAACAGCCTACTTACAAAGTAAATGAATAAGACAAAATTCGATTAATGACTTCTTATCATGTCCTCTTATAAGAAATTCTACATTCATTCCATACCAAAAATGTAAGCGTCGGGGACATTTGACTCAAATTCAAAGAAATAATGTTTAAGGTGATATAATTGCTTAGGCTTCCGAGGCCACAGTCAGTCGACATAAAAGTATTCTGGGTATGGTACCGCGTCATAATGTATAAAACTACTGCTGCTGGAGAAAAACCAACGTATCGGCCACGGTAGCAGCGGCCTTCTTCTGTTCTAATCAAGCATTAGACTCAGAAGAAGGCCGCTGCAACCGTGGCCGAAACATTGGTTTTTCTCCAGCAGCAGTAGTTTTATACGTCATGACGCGGTACCATACCGAGAAAACCTTTATGTCGAATGTTTAAGGTGGTTCAATTTTGCACCAAGTAAATTGTTAAGTAACGAAAATACTAAACAGGCCAAGACACTATGGTAGTAGCAACGAAAAAAACATGCCAAATTTAAAAGATCACAATGTCTCCAAGACTTTTCATCTTCTAGAAACTTAGCGTGGAGTTCAGAGCGAGATGATTTTAAAAGTGTCCGCAATGAAACTCTGTCTCGAAATCTGGCAGGAAATCCAAAGGGGTCCTGGTCTGTGTGAAGTTTACCAGAAAAAAGCACAGTCGACACCTTCAATGCTTGATGGACGGCAGTGTCAGTACGCCGAATTACTAAATACAGTTTCACGAAATTCCTTCACAGAAGACGATGCAGTAAAGATTCCACAATTCGAATCAAAAACAGCTGCCAGGACGAGTAATTTGGAAGTAGATACTCTCGATGCAACTCAAGTCATTTGATAAGGTTAAGTCCTCCGGTCTAGACTGTACGACAGTAAGACTGCTTTCCGGTATTCTGATGAGATACCTCTATTTTTAGCAATCAACGCGATATTTCAGCATCCAAAGACTGATATTTGGGCATGGCACTCCAATATACAAGAATGAAAACAGAAAAACTGCGCTGGATTATAGACCCATATTTCAAGTCGATATGTAATTCTTATGGTGGAGTTCAGTGCCAGATGCTTTTAAAAGTTTCGACAGCAAAACTCTGTCTCTAAATATAGCAGAAAATTCAATGGCGTCCTGTTCGAACGTTAAGAATACCAGAAACAAAGACAATCAATACTTTCGCTGCATGACGACAATGGTTACGTAACGGTAGACGGCGTCAGTACCTCGTATTACTAAACACCGTTTCACGTATTTACGAAAATATCATTCTTATGAAACACGACTATCTCTCTACTGACATAAGTAATTAGTGTTGTAGACAAGGGCTCTCAACTTAATTACATAATTTTAGATTTCCATAAAGCTTTTTAGACCGTTCCTCATAAGTGGCTTCTAACCAAATGGCGTGCCTATGGAGTATCGTCCCAGCTGTACGTCGTACGCTTTCATTCGTGATGTACTGTCGGAAAGTTTATAGGTCTACTGGAGTCATCGAGTGGAACAGAAGTGTTATCTGTGGTTCCCCAAAGGAATGTTATTGCCCCTGCGTTGCTCCCAGTCTGTTTAAACTAGAAATGGTGATCAAAAAGTTTCCGTTCAAACGCCTCACTAGCCCCTTGCTTAAACGTCTGTGTCTATATCCCCAGATCGGAGTCGCTCTTTGTCGCATATACGCTACAGGAACGTTCTCAAACAGTAGATTTTCGATCGCCTCTCATATTTACGAGACAATCCGTGCACCCTACTTACATTAAATGCAGATGATGGTGTCTTTTACTGTCTAGTGAAAACATCAGAATGTCAAAACAAGGTTGAAAATGATTTGGTCCAAAAATCTGCATCGTGCACAAAGTGTCATTTAACATTAAACAATAGAAAATGTCAGGTCCTTCACAAGAGTATTAAAATTGCATTAAATTTTGGTTACATTATATATAACACAAATTTGAAGGTTTCTAATTCCACTAAATACCTAGGGACTACAATAATTACAAGCAACGAAAAATGGAACCATCACAAAGAAAACGATGTGGAGAAGTCGAATCAAGGATTGCGCTCTGTTGACAGAACACTTAAAAGATGCAATTAGTCTACTAAACATATTACCTATACTACGCTAGTCCGTCCTCTTCAGTAGCACTGTTGAGCAATATGGGATTCTTACCGAGTAGGATTGTTGGAGAACATCGAAAAAGCTCAAAGAAAGGCAGGTAGTTTCGTTTTATCTAGAAATAGGGGAGAGGCGTGCGGATATGATAAACGAGATAGGGTGTAAATTTTTGAAACATTTTCATCATAGCGAATTCTTTTCACAAAACTGCAATCACCATCATACCTCTCCAAATGCTAAAATATTTTATTGGGTGTCACCTACATAAAGAGAGATGACAGTTGTAATAGAATCAGGTAAATTAGACTCGAGCGGAAAGATTAGGTGTTCATTTTTCCCACGTGTTGTTCGAGAATGAAACGGTCGAGAAACAGTTTAAAAGTGGCTCTATGAACCCTGTACCAAACGCGTAAGTGTGAATTGCAGTGTAGTCGTGTAGATCTACATGTAACACGGCCAATACAGCATATCAGATCTCACCGCCGCGTAATCTGCTCCACAGTTGTGGAATTCCGTCACTGATCGATCAATTAGCTCTCCTGTTGTCCTCGTGGCGCTTGATTAACACCGCAAATTGCTGTGCCCATTGGGAGCCCAGTTCTGGACACAATAGCCGCTAGGAGACATACACCCAGCACATCAAGGAAGTGATCCAAATCGAAGTATTACATGATAAACACATTTCCTGAAGTGTCTACATAGAAAATCTTCTGTTGTAATAGGTTACGTGCACCTACCCGATTCCATTGTTCTGAAATGTCCAAGACAGTTTAAATCCAAGTAACAAGTAAAATAATTCCAGATGTGGTGTTGAACGATTTAGAATAACTACCAGAGTCCTCTATCAAACAGCACTATTAGAATTTGAACTTCGCGAATATTCCCATAATTCCAAGTGAAATATTTTAGTTGTCTTATATATTTGAATTGAAACTATGACTGCTGTTAAAGCTTTTTGGAACATATTGCCATAATTTTCAAGAGAAAAATCCTTCTTTCCGGGATGTACATATATCCACAGAGATCATATGATCGTATTTCATCTCATGTATACTAAGTTAACTGGTCAAGTTCCTCAACCTGACCGCATTACACACTGTCTAGCAAACAGGAAGGTTTACCTCGTTACATGTTTCCAATGATCTGCAGCACATACAGCAGATTGAAACGTCTCTGTCAGATTCGTTTCATACTATTTGATTTGTATTTCATGCTGTCACGCTCAATTACTTGTAATTTAGTTTTGCGCTTCGTGTTTGTCCCCATTCAGTGATACACCATTACATTAAAGTGTCAATTTTTCCAGGTAACATCTAATCCTATATACATTACCTACATTTTGTGTCCCAAACTTCCTTTCTCTCTTTATCATCTCCATGAATGAGTGAGTGAGTGTGTGTGTTGAATTTGTCTTATGTATGTTAGTTGTACAGCATCTGGCTGTCGACCATGGTAACAACAGTGTAGTCAACGTAGCTTCCTCAGTCAAGGCCGAAATTTATACCATTCCAGTAGTCATTCGACAGTAGTTAAGCTGGTGGCGGAAAAGACACCTCTGGTCTCTTCCGGCTACCTCGCGTGAGGTTCGCTGCAGGAATAGCGTGCTCACCACACTCAGGACTGGACCTTTGGTGCTGGTGAGTATCTTATTGTTTGATGAAGGGTAGCTATTACAACAATTATGCAATCTTGATCTGCTACTTCATTTTTAAGTTCAGTAATCGAATTCTTATACTTTTCAGAGTAAAGCCACGCGTATAATCCCAGTATTTAGTAAGTTTTTCCGGTCCTTGCTTTGCGTAACCAGAACACGTGGTGTATGAAATTCGTTACTCAAGCATAGATTTAAAATTCAGTTGTCTGACTTTTCTTTTAATTAGAATGTATACGTGAACTTTTCTCGTGTGTATGTGTTTCATGTATTCTACTTTTCTTGTCGTTTCAGTTCTAAGATTGTCTACCTTTTTTCAAACCACGAGGTTGTAATTTCACCGTGTGTCTTTCAGTACCCTCTTGAATTAGTTTTATTCCGCATGTATTTCGGGTGATATTTTATTGCTATTTGTGACTATACGATTTACATTTGTGTTTTTGAAGTTTTGATGAGTCTTAATAATTTTGCTTTGTTCATGAATATTCACGGCATTTGCGGGTGCTTCACGCCAGCGTAGCTTAGTTCGATGTGCAAGGTTATGCAGATAAATTTGCTTGTCGGAAAGTGATCCACAGTACTCTTATTCACATTAATTCAGTCACAGAGATAGGGAGAACCTCTGAGCCCCTGACTTACTGTGATTGGCAAATTTCTCTCTATTTCTGTTCTTGTGTGTGAATCGTGTGTGCTTGTGTGAGCTTTTTCCATGTGCGCCGAAGATTTCCTTTTCATTTATCATCTCATTGCAGTAATAATATAAGTGAGGTAATTAATTACATAACAGGGAACGACAGATCGCAGTTTAGAAACATTTTGTGAATTTTTAATATGATGTTTTATTTTAGTAAACTGTGTTAAACTGTGATGATCGTTTCTCCAACTAAACCGTCCCCCATTTGAAGGATTATTTTAAATACAACCGACCTGTCGTTTCTGAAGTGCAAAAGGCAGGCCTTACATTTTCAGACTTTGTCTGATTATCTTATGCTTTTTGTTGAGGCTTAAGCTCCTACTTGCTCTGAAGTATTTGATTTAACGACTGTACTTAAATTGTTCCCACATGCTCATTCCATATATTCACTTGGATCTTCTTACTAAAATTAACACAAATTAAGTGAGTAACTCAGTTCTTATATTAAATTTTCCCAGTTTCAATTAAACGGCTTGGCGACACAGAAAAATTTTATAGCATTCGAAACTTGCCGTAGAGTGCAGAGTTCCATATTGGCTAATTTCCCCCAGTTTCTGTTTGTAAACCACTCTACAAATAACCGTTCACCCATTAATAACCATTTAAGACATCTCAGCATCCGACATTTCCGTCTTGTTAACTGGGAAAAATCCATAGAACAACTAATGAGAGAGATAACGACCTTCCTACTGTAGCTGCTTTGAGTGCTTTAGTTGTACCACTACATTTTTAAAAACATGACTTCTCAACATTTTATATTTATCCTGCAATAAACGTATATGCGTATCACTGATATAAAGAAAGTATCTGTTCACAAATATCGATACCATGTACGAAAGAATGTGGCTGTATTTCAGAAAAAGGCAGTCTCTCGCCATATAATTCGCTAGTCTGCATTTGTCTCTTTCTTCTGTCATAGATTATGCACAGGTATAGAGCCACTGTTCTAGAAGATAAACAGGTGGATAAATAAACATTTGAAGTCAAACAGTGTGAGATGAAAAAGGGGCTAAACGTGTACGGGTTTGTTATCAAAATATCCGCCAATATGGAAGCAAACACCATGGATGCAGCTTGTAATTTTCAGATCGTAAGGATATCACGTGTCATGTCAAACACGTAGGGAATCACAGAAAAAAAATCAGTAGTGCCTTTCATTGGGGATGGCTTTATTCATTCATGATAACACGTAAAGGTTGCTGTCTAGCAGCTTGGAAAGTGGCTGTTATCCGCTTTACCTAATCCTAATGGACTTTTACCAACATATTTACCGAAGTGCGGAAACAATCATCAACAAGCAGTTTCCTGGGACCTGGGATATTTACGATCTTAGCTGCATACATATTTGCCGTCTGCTTCTCCAACAGATAGAAATCGGAGGAACTTAAATCTATAGAACATGGCAGTCCGTACACCGGATCTCCTCGACCTATCAAGATCGTAAGAGATGGAAAAGAGCCACCGTGGTACAACAACCGAGTTAGAAAACTGTTGCGGAAGCAAAGGGAACTTCACAGCAAACATAAACATAGCCAAAGCCTTGCAGTCAAACAAAAATTACGCGAAGCGAAATGTAGTGTGAGGAGGGCTATGCGAGAGGCGTTCAATGAATTCGAAAGTAAAGTTCTATGTACTGACTTGGCAGAAAATCCTAAGAAATTCTGGTCTTAAGTCAAAGCGGTAGGTGGATAAAAACAAAATATCCAGACACTCTGTGACCAACATGGTACTGAAAGAGAGGATGACAGACTTAAGGCCGAAATACTAAATGTCTTTTTCCAAAGCTGTTTCACAGAGGAAGACTGCACTGAAGTTCCTTCTCTAGATTGTCGCACAGATGACAAAATGGTAGATATCGAAGTAGACGACAGAGGGATAGAGAAACAATTAAAATCGCTCAAAAGAGGAAAGGCCACTGGACCTGATGGGATACCAGTTCTATTTTACACTGAGTACGCGAAGGAACTTGCCCCCCTTCTTGCAGCGGTGTGCCGTAGGTCTCTAGAAGAGCGTAGCGTTCCAAAGGATTGGAAAAGGGCACAGGTCATCCCCGTTTTCAAGAAGGGACGTCGAACAGATGTGCAGAACTATAGACCTATATCTCTAACGTCGATCAGTTGTAGAATTTTGGAACACGCATTATGTTCGAGTATAATGACTTTTCTGGAGACTAGAAATCTACTCTGTAGGAATCAGCATGGGTTTCGAAAAAGACGGTCGTGTGAAACCCAGCTCGCGCTATTCGTCCACGAGACTCAGAGGGCCATAGACACGGGTTCACAGGTACATGCCGTGTTTCTTGACTTCCGCAAGGCGTTCGATACAGTTCCCCACAGTCATTTAATGAACAAAGTAAGAGCATGACCTGGTGGATGACATCGGAAGTTCACTGAGGCTTTTTGCAGATGATGCTGTGGTGTATCGAGAGGTTGTAACAATGGAAAATTGTTCTGAAATGCAGGAGGTTCTGCAGTGAATTGACGCATGGTGCAGGGAATGGCAATTGAATCTCAACATAGACAAGTGTAATGTGCTGCGAATACATAGAAAGATAGATCCCTTATCATTTAGCTACAAAATAGCAGGTCAGCAACTGGAAGCAGTTAATTCCATAAATTATCTGGGAGTACGCATTAGGAGTGATTTAAAATGGAATGATCATATAAAGTTGATCGTCGGTAAAGCAGATGCGAGACTGAGATTCATTGGAAGAATCCTAAGGAAATTCAATCCGAAAACAAAGGAAGTAGGTTACAGTACGCTTGTTCGCCCACTGCTTGAATACTGCTCAGCGGTGTGGGATCCGTACCAGATAGGGTTGATAGAATAGATAGAGAAGATCCAACGGAGAGCAGCGCGCTTCGTTACAGGATCACTTAGTAATCACGAAAGCGTTACGGAGATGATAGATAAACTCCAGTGGAAGACTCTGCAGGAGAGACGCTCAGTAGCTCGGTACGGGCTTTTGTTGAAGTTTCGAGAACATACCTTCACCGAAGAGTCCAGCAGTATATTGCTCCCTCCTACGTATATCTCGCGAAGAGACCATGAGGATAAAATCAGAGAGATTAGAGCCCACACAGAAGCATACCGACAATCCTTCTTTCCACGAACAATACGAGACTGGAATAGAAGGGAGAACCGATAGAGGTACTCAGGGTACCCTCCGCCACACACCGTCTGGTGGCTTGCGGAGGATGAATGTGGATTTAGATGTAGATGTAGATCTGTCTCCAGGAAATTGGGATATCCAGATACGACCAGACATCTAACATATAATGAGATGGGGCACTATTAGTGCTGAAAGAAAGTCCCCGTCTTCAGATATCAGCGGCAGCAAATCTTCAACTAGCAACTGCAGGTAACGGGCTGCTGTTAGCGTATCCTGAAAGGTGAAGGGTTCAATAAAAAGAGAACCTCATATTCCACACCAAAACATCACATCTGATGGGACAACTATTAATGATGCATCCATGCAGTGAAGACTGACATCTTACCAGCATTTGTGATTCTATTTAGCCGCGCGGTATTAGCCGAGCGGTCTGCGTCGCTGCAGTCATGGACTGTGCGGCTGGTCCCGGCGGAGGTTAGAGTCCTCCCTCGGGCATGGGTGTGCGTATTTGTTCTTAGGATAATTTAGGTTAAGTAGTGTGTAAGCTTAGGGATTGATGGCCTTAGCAGTTAAGTCCCATAAGATTTCACACACATTTGAACATTTTTTTGATCCTATTTATTTATTTCTTCCATCACATAGAAATCAGCTTTATCTGTAAACAATACACCACAGGGGAAACGACGGATTTCGTCGAGGTCACATGTCATCCATTCTGAAAACCGAACCTTTCTGTATGGTGCACCCTCGCTGTGCTTTTATTACTTTTGCACTTTGTGAGGGTGTACCTCATGTGTGCCCAAAATTCTCATTCGAATAGTGTGCTCTGGACTCTCACTGAACGGTGATGGAAAAGCGGTTGATGTTGCTTCCCCTGTAGTCGTTCTGGAGCCTACAGTATTCGGTTTTCTGCGACAGTATCAGTTTCACCGGATTTCGCAAAATGTTCCACCACCGCTTTGTCTCTGGATGGCATTATTTGATATACGATATAGTAACATGGATCCCGATATCACGAATATCTCAACGCGTTTTCTGTATGTCAACCTAATCAGCCCTCACGTCACCTACAGGGAAGAGCCGTTAGTTGTAACTCGAGGATCAATAAAGCTGTTTTATATGTAAAATGGGCGTCTTTCCATGCGTAAGGTTACGGCTCCATAATGGTCGCCATATTGGTTGCATAGCCTCTCGGTTTTGTCCCTCACCCACATCATACTACTTCACTTTATATTTCTGCTTATTCCCCAGTTTTTCTTTCTGAAGAGAAATTCTACTCCTACGGAGCACCCTGTATATGTTACATAAAGAAGTCAAGCGTACACCATGACTCCAGAATGAATTTCTCATTATGCAGCGGAGTATTCTCCGTGTTTACAGGGTGCGGCACTTAAATCCGTACAAATGAAACATTTTTTTAAAAGCAAATTTATTAAAACCAGATGAAAATGAAAATTATGATGAAAATGCTTTTACATACGAATAGTGGTATTTTTCAAGAGTAATATTGCACGACGTAGCCCCCTTCAGCCGCAATGACCGCCTCCAATCTTGTCCTGAAACGATCGGACGCACTCTTTTAAGCTTGGCTGTCCATACTCCAAACGTAGTAGTCGAGAGGGTTCAAATCCCGGCCATTCGGGATTCAGAACCCCTTTGAACAGAACACCTTAACGTTATCCGAGAGCCAGTAATGGACTAAGTGGCTCGTATGAGCCGGTACACACTCTTGTTGAAAGACACTTCGTCTCCCTGAGGCCGCAGTTACCATCCACAGTTTCACGACATTCGCGAAAACTTACAGATAAACTTCTTTCGTGACGCTTTGTCCCTTTTCAAAGTAATGTGGAGGCACGATATCACCCTTACTGGTCACAACACCCAGGACGTGAATCCCAGACTTTTCCGAAGCATTATACATGGCCGCAATATCACAAACAGTTGATCTCGGGTACCCGAAGAATCGAACTATTTCAATGGGCGAACGCCCAGCGAGAAGACTTTCGATAGTTGTGGTTCTTCGGCTGTACTCTCCATCTGTCCGTAACATCTCGGCCACTTTGAGATTCTGACTGTTTACAAGATGCCTCTGGCTTTCAAGAAAGCCAATCACGACCTCCGGGGGATTACGATATGGCGGGAAATTCAAATCGAAATTTATCAGGATTTCAGCGCCGCACACTGAGCACTTCGCACCTGATTAAGTCTGTGGTTTGGAATGTAAAATGCAGCTACTGGCGGACGTAAAGCACCGAAGGCGGGTCTCGGGGAACTTCGGGAAAGCTGAATAGGTAGAGCCAAAGACAAGAAGCTCACGAGTTGCCAGTGAGGCGCGCATATTGGAAACGGAAGGAGGTTTCTTACGATTTGTCACTGGGAATCATGACTGTGTTAATGACTGCTATGCACATAATGCCATATCAAAGTCTGACCCTAACAGGGAGAGTTGTGATCAGACGAAACTATTTTCATCCGGCCATAGCTGAGGATTCAATGATTTATTTGGGAGAAGGCACATCAGACTGAAACATGTGAAATATTAGGTCACTTTCTTACGTAAATGAGTAAAATATTTACCTACTTTTGATACACTACTTTGCCACTTGATTGCTTGATAACTGACAACTGTCATTGACTATGAAAGCACCACTTGATGCATAAATTGACAAACTGTTCTACTGAAGTGCCAAATGATACACTAACGAAAGTGAAACATCGCCCCTCTCTCCTTTAATTGTGTCGATAATTACTCGTATGACTCACTTTGTATGCTAGTAGCAATCAAATAAGCTACATAGGCAAAAACAGATTCAAATAATTCCTTGTGGAAGTCCGCTTCTCGACACCAATAAGATACCAGCATATACGATACACGTAATATGTTAAATAATCGTATTAAAATTGACCGGCATCAAACAAAGGTACAGACAGAGACTATATAAACATGTACGTAGGTCTATTGTTGCAATGTTAATATAAATATTCTCTTCTGACGTGATTGGAAAAGCGAAAAGCTTTTAAGTATTTGATAAAATGTAATTTCATTTTTGAAAGAAAGAGATTATCTCAATATTATGAGCAAAGATATAAGTACTGATGCAGGCTAGAGCTCTGAAATTACTCGTATGACTTTCTTTGTATGCTAGTAGCAATCAAACGTGCCACAGCAATGCCTCTGCGACGTGGTTACCTTCGTCGCTGGCGGCGCAGTGTACCAGTGTATCGCAGTTTGAAGGCGATTGTTATTGACTTGGCTGGGCAGTTTAATAAACAGCAATTGATTGGAGGTCCAAATGTTTTTCGTGGACTCCATCTGAACTTTACCTGTGATGTACAAGCAGTGTTTGGAGGTAGTACCTGGTTGACACTTGCTGTTGTGTGGGGCAATCAAGCAGATTATGGTGGCCTTGAAGCATTTCCAGATGCTAACATTTTGGCTTGGAAGACATGGAGTATTGAAGAGACTACAGGACTGTTGGCTAACAGCCTTATGGTTAAATTTAAACAATAATCACACTGGATTTAATACAACGAATTTCAACTATTTGGAGACACTTTTTATTTTAGCGGTATTGTCGGGTGAATCATGTAAATGATTAATGTTTCGAACCTTTATGTAATAGCTGCCTATGCGCGATTACGGAAATTAAAAGGCAGACGGCTAAAGGAACCTTTGTGCTAAATGTCTTATGTTGTTGGCACTTAACTACTTTACATGGAGGGATAAGAAATAAGCAGAGCTGACATCCCAAAGATGTTCGGGCTCACATGCGGTTCCCTTCAACGAAATGTCTTGGTTCAAACTCGCCCAGGGGTTGAACCGCACATGTCACATTACACTCCCTAAATTATACACTTGTGACCCTTTGGTTAAATTGTCTGGCAGATGGCTAGTTTGCGAAATATAAAGTTAATATAACGTATAGTAACAGAAATAATAATATCTGGACCTAAATTAACTACCCGTAGATGATGTAGGTCACACAGCTGCGATCTGGTTGGAATAATGTTTATTCAGAAAGAAAACTAATAGCGAAAGTGGTTGTATTTAGAATTATTATTACACTCGAGCGCATATCCTTTTGACACAGTTCGATCATTCACAATCTCCTCGCGAAACCCGAGTCCGATACTCCACCCCGTCATTTACACGAAAGGTCAGAGTTCACTTCAAGTGCGCGGCTGCTCACCGCTCAAAGACTAATTCAGGAGATATCACACAACGCGAAATTTTCTAAGTCGTTTAACATCGTAGCTGCCTAAACACCGACTGTCCGCTTTCGCGTCTCAATCCGAACTGTACCCTTTGGAGTCTCCAGCCGAACTGTCCGCTTTCGTGTCTGCACCAGCAATCTCCTTCTGCCCGTCCCCGACCGCGCTTCCTGCGTTCCGAACAGCTCGCTCAACTGACTAGTGCAGTTTTCTTTCCTGAAACCGTCCATCTGATTGGCTACAGCTTATTATACATTATATTACATTTTAACATATTTAAACAATCAAAGATTGATCACTTTCACGTTCTAAATAAAGTAACAATAACAATAATATCCATTACATAATAAACGTTACATTCTTTTACATAGAACCAATACAATTTCCTTCTTAGCTTTGAATGCCATGGCCACTAGCTTTGCAACAGTGTCGCTTCTGAGAAATAAATTAAGAACAAAAGTAGCTATTATGCACTAAACTGTACAACAAGTATTCTATTACATAACGATTCAATAAGATGTCATGCTGCCCCCGTTCAATGTGTTTTGTGTGGGGGAAATGATGATCTGATGCTTAACTGAAAACACTGATAACTTTTAAACAAATTAAGTTACAGGGTTGAAATTTACAACGTTTCTCATTTTACTGATGCTCTTCTATATGAAATATCGATCGTTAAGATCGGCCAAAGCCTCCAGATTTTAGCATTCAGGTCTTTGTTACAAAACTTGTTAATTTCACTTTTATAGTAAATACTAAGCTATTATAGATATGATCAGTATTCAAGTTTTATTGGGATCAACTTGAAAATTTATGAAGGATGGTAGATTAAAATTACTGTGGCTTCATTCTCAGCATTACCACAGATGAAATAGTTTCCATAAGTGTTTCCCTTTATGGCCGATCTTAGGTCCGCCATATTTAACACTGCTATGTTTCCCTGGCCACAAACTCCTTCTACTGGATCTCCCAATGACGTAGGTTCTCATGTGTCTCACTCGCACACTACAGAGGTTAGGCCTCGATAGACAATAGACGCCTGTGAGTTTCCCCTTCTCGTGGCGAATCTGCGCCCTTTGTGGCAGTCAGTTCCAGACAACAGGGTTCGTTTCACAATTCCTGTAGGCTGACTCTTTCGGTCATATATTTAAATGAGACCAAAATGCTCGATAACTCACAACACACAGTTAAGTACAATACATACCAGTATATTATAAAGCAATAGTTGCGTACATGACCTGAACAGAAAATACGTCTGTAGCAAATTCCTTCCAGAACAAGAGTCTTAAGCAGTCTTCTTTACATCAAAAAGGCAGAGTTTTGTCAAGGAGGTTCTAGGCCATGGCTTCTACGGACTATCACAATATATGGATAACACATAATTACTTTTTTTATACAGTATTAACTAAATTCAGCGTCCTTTCGCCCCTTACAATTTCAAATCTATTTACATCGGTTGGTAATCGGCAGTTTGAGATTGACATCCAGCTTTTATTTTTATTTCGTTATTACAGTTGTTTTATGGAACAGAATTTTGACAGGGTTTTTCTAGGTAACGGTACAGTACCTTCCCTCAGAAACTTTAACTGTCACTGTCCTACATCTATGTCACGAGCTGCGTGTATACTCTGCAAACCACAGTGAGCTGCCTGGCAGAGGGCACGTCCGATTGTATCAGTTATTAGGGTTTCTTTCTGTTACATTCGCGTATGGAGCGAGGGAAGAATAATTGTTTGAATCCTTCTGCGCGTGTAGCAGTTATTCTAATCAGCAGTATTCTAATCAGCAGTTAATCTAATCCCTGTTTGAGCGATACATAGGGGGTTGTAGTACATCCCTAGAGTAATCATTTAAAATCGGTTCTGGAAACTTTGTTAATAAACTTTCTTGGGACAGTTTACGAATGTCTTCAAGAGTCTGACATTTCAGTTCCTTCAGTATCTCTGTGACAGTCTCAAATGGGTTAAGCAAACCTGTGACCATTCATGCTGCCCTTCTCTATATACGTTCAATATGCCCTGTTAGCCCTATCTTGTACATGTCCCGCACACGTGAGCAACATGATGATGTTGGCTGCTGTAGCTGAAGTCTCTAACTGCAGTGCGATTTTGCATGCTCGTCGCTGCATTAGCCTCAGCGTGAGGGCGCTGCTACACTGAGAAGGAGGCGTGGTCTTTTGGAGTGCCTCTCATTTGCTGTTGCGAAATGCAGCGAGTCGTCACCACTGTCTGTGGCATCGATCTGCGATGACGAATTAGATGCCACACCACGATCTCTCGACCGTACCACAGAGAGTTGTGTGTAATGAGAATGAGTTATAAGGAATAAGCAAAATTTAAGGTAAACCAATATTCAATAGACTGTACATTTTGTGATCAAAATTATCCAGACACTCCAAAAAAAAATACATTTTTCATATTAGGTACCTTGTGCTGCTACCTACTGCTAGGTACTCCATATCAGCGACCTCAGTAGTCACTAGACATCGTGAGAGAGCAGAATGGGCGCTCCGCGGAACTCACAGATCTCGAGCGTAGTCAGGTGATTGGGTGTCACTTCCACTGTTTCCGATGTGATAGTGAAGTGGAAACGTGAAGGGACACGTACAGCACAAAGGCGTACAGTCCGACTTCTCTGTTGACTGACAGAGATCACCGACAGTTGAAGAGGGTTGTTAAGTGTAATAGGCAGACATCTATCCAGACCATCGCACAGGAATTCCAAACTGCATCAGGATCCACTGCAAGTACTATGACAGTCAGGTGGAAGGAGAGAAAACTTTAAATTCATGGTCGAACGGCTGCTCAAAAAATGGTTCAAATGGCTCTGAGCACGAAAGAACTTAACATCTGAGGTCATCAGTCCCCTAGAACTTAGAACTACTTAAACATAACTAACCTAAGGACATCGCAGACATCCATGCCCGAGGCAGGATTCGAACCTGAAGCCGTACCAGTAGCACGGTTCCAGACTGCTCCTCTTAGAACCGCTAGGCCACAGCGGCCGGCGAGCGGCTGCTCATAAGCCACACATCACGACGGTAAATGCAAAACGACGCCTCGCTTGGTGTAAGGAGCGTAAACATTGGACAATTGAACAATGAAAAAATGTTATGTGGAGTGACGAATCACGGTACACAAGGTGGCAATCCGACGGCAGTGTGTGGGTATGGCGAATGCCTGGTGAACGTCATCTGCCAGCGTGTGTACTGCCAACAGTAAAATTCGGAGGCTGTGGTGTTATGGTGTGGTCGTGTTTTTCATGAAGAGGGCTTGCACCCCTTGTTGTTTTGCGAGGCGCTAGCAGAGCACAGGCCTACAATGATGTTTTACGCACCTTCTTGCTTCCGACTGTTTGAAGAGCAATTCGGAGATGGCGATGGCATCTTTCAACCACGATCGAGCACCTGCTCATAATGGACGGCCTGTGGCAAACTGGTTACACGACAATAACATCCGTGTAATGGACTGGCCTGCACAGTGTGCTCACCTGAATCCTATAGAACATCTTGTAAGTCATTTTCAGTCATGTGTCGGGATACCATTGATCACACAGTGTATGGAAAGCAGGATAAAATCGGGTGACGGATCACCGTGAACTTGCGTCACTGTGCGCCTGTACTGAAACGGTGAGTGCTGCTTCAGCCTAGGCCGGAACATTACCGGCGCAAGTGAGACAGCGTGTTCGCTTTGTGCCCCGCGGATGGCGATCTGTCTGCTCTCGCCCGCGCCGGCAGGTGGCGAGTGAGCCGACAAAAGGCGGACGCCGCAGCGGCCATCAGCGGAGGAGCGGGCTAATGTGTCGCGGCGTCGGCAGTCACTTTGCGCCTGCCTGCCTGCTCTGCTGCAGTAATCGCGCGCGCTTCCCTTTGTCGCGCCTCCCGCACTCCTCGCACGAATCCCGCCTTTGTGCCGCTGCGGATCAGAGGCGCGCCGCGGAGTTGCCACGCGGCGTTCGTGCGGTCCGCTAACTCACTCGACGCTGCGTCAGCCTAAGCTGCATCCGCGTGCGGCCAGATCCATATAAATGACCTGAGTAAATGTGGATGCAGATTATGCCACTAACCACAAGCGGTAGAAGCAAAATGCGTCAGTACATGTATCCCTCTACCAACGAAAGATGCACGCTCTTGGAAGTACAGTGCAGTGCAAAACATAGGCGGGGACGTTGATGAAAAACACACACTATTTCAAAAATGCACAAAATCCACAGTTTTGGAGGTATGGCAATGAAATTTTGTACCACGCTTTACATGAAAGTAACACATTTACATGAAATATCCTCTGATTACATATATTCAACTTTTTTTAATGAAATTTGAAGTTTTATTTCCAAAAAATAATGTATGATCCTCTTTCTCAGAAAGTATTCAAGAGATTTCTACAAAAATTCCTCTGTTTCATCTCTTTATATGTTGTAAGCTTCTCTCATGAGATTTTTTGGAATAGATCAAATGGGAGAATTTTCATAATTTTTTAATTACAAAACCAGAAGTACAATTTTAAATTTATGAAAAATTTCAAGCACTATGCGCCATATCTCAGCTTGCAATCAGAATTTTACAATTTTCTCTTGAGACAACGTTTACTAGGTTTACAGAAATATGTGTACAAAATTTCATAATTATAACATTCACAGAATCTGAGGAAAAGGTACATAAACTTTAAAAAACAAATTTTCAGGAAACACAATTTAAAGTTCAACCCAACTTTATTCCTTATGTCACTTCTTCAAAAGGCACCACATTTGTACACTGGGTCGCCTTTTCCTTCAAGGCTTCTCTTCTGGTTTCTTGTTGTCTATCTTCTTTCCTTTACCAGGTGTTCAACTGACTTTTCAGCTGCAGAGACACGCTTTAAATCTACTTTTATCAGGATGTCTTGAGTAATATTTCCTGTATTTGAGCCCATTATTTGTAATACCTTCATCTTCCCAATGTTCCCATCATTAAATACAATAACTGCATCATAAGTTGCAATTCTGACAACTGTAGCAGATGGAAATATGTTTTAGGGCATAGTTTCCATATGAGTTAATTTAGAGACTCATTCAGATTTTGGGTTTTGCCATGAACATACTCTTCGAGAAGTGCAGGATCGGCCAAAGGTGATGTATAAAACCAAAGAGTATGTATCACGGCCTTCTAGATGTGTCCCGCACATGTTTGGTTGAAAGTAATACACAGAATCGTTCTTCACTGAGCTACTATTGAAATACTGCTTCAAAACGTGGGCGAGGCAGGGAGGCCACATCACACTTTTAATTAATTTTCATGCACTTCTGATGCGATTTCAACATTGAAACTTTGGGAAATTATTGTCCATGAATTGTACTAACAAATAAAAAATAAATGTAAAAATGACATTTTTTGGTAAATTTCATTAACATCTCCCCTTAACGACGAAGGTAACTTTTGGATGATGTGTCAATGCCGATTAACATACAGTTGCTCGCTGACACTTGAACCATACTTTGACATTACTGCTGCAGTATAATACAGAAAGAAATCCGCAATAATATGAACATAAATACACTTTTATTCAAATACAATAATTACACGAAAGTCACTAAGATTCGTGATGATCCCCTGCACATTACAAAATTGGGATATGGTATTTAACAGAGTCTGTGATCACCATGGAAGGCAATGCATACTCTACACCATGCTCTCCAGTTTGTCGAGAGGTTGGTAACGAGTTCATGTTGTAGGTCTTTTCATTCTCCCGCCAGTTCGGCTGACAACTGCTGCATGGTCCTTGGTGCATGTGGGTGCGCTCAATATGCCATCAAAACCACTCCACATCGGACCAATAGGCTTTAAATTTGGTGGACATCGAGGCCAACCCCAACTTTTGATAAGTCAGAGATGGGGAAGAAGTGATTGTGACAACAATATCGAACAGTATGTGTCCCATGTCCAAAAATCTTGTCAGTATGTCCATGCAGTGTTATACATCCACACCTGGACCACCAAAACGATCAAGCCTGATATGGTTCCTAGGTGCATAATGTGTTCCTACATCTCACCATATGAGGCGACATCCAAATTCACTACTTATCCAAGAAGACCATGCGAACGTACTCCTCCTTGGTCAGATCCCTATGCTGTTGGTAACTACTGCGCATATGTCCACATAACACAACATTCTGATTGTTGGGCAAAGAGATAACGCCCATGCAGTTGACATGCCATAGTGGAGCATGATATTGTGTGCCTTGTTGTCATGTTAAATGTGCTGACAATTGCACTTGCTGTTTGATGAGGGCATCTTCTTGCCTTTGCACAATATAGCTGTCAATCAGCACAACATAGTAGAGTATCTCCTCTCTTTTGGGGACAGGTTCTGTTGTTTGGAATGATTCCCATGTACACGGAACTATGCTGTCAGCAATACCAAATTCCTGGACAACACTCATCGCACTTCAAGCTTTTTCCACAATCACAATGATTCTTACCCATGTGAAAACATCCAAACACCCAAATATTCTCTCAAGGCCTGTTGTGATGGTGGGCACCACCATAGTTCACTGTAACTGCTCACTGATTCTCTCTCTCTCTCTCTTTCTCTCTGTCACTCATACACACACACACACACACACACACACACACACACACACAAGCTTTCCCCTCTCATTCAGCTGCCTCACGTTAGGGAACCAGCCCAATTCGGTGCTATAATCACGCTGACCTCGCACTATGTGACGTCCAGCTTCCTGTGCACAAGCAAGTGACCTCTGCCAATGTGCTTCCATACTTTCGTTCATTTCCTCCACATTGTTAATATGTCATGTTTATCTATCTTCTTCTTAGCTTTTGCAGAGCAGTCTAAGTACAGGGTGAACAGAAGTATCACAGTAAAACTTTCAGGTCACAATCCTCACATCTTATTCTAGTATTCATAACATATTAATTACTGAAACACAACCATTACACTGACCAGCTTGCAAATGGAAGGTCTAAGCAAACAATAATAGAACACCATTTGTGACAAAACTTTTATATTCAATTAATATCAATAACCAAGTTACTTGACAGTGTTAAATTAAAAGTTCAAATAAATAATGCCAACTGAACTAGAAGAGAAACATTTTATGCTCCAAATCACATAGTCAGGATGTTCTACAAGCTAGACAGCTCAAGGAGCTCAGACACTTTCACTCTAAAACGAATACATAACGCAACCTTCAAATGGATACTGTAACAATAGAGCATCTTAACTGACTAAAATCTGTAACTGAGGACAAGAGTCATTTTAAAAACAAATTTAATTTATCCCTGTGAGCAAACAAAGCAACAAAAAAATTTAACAACACACATGCATTCAACACTTAACAAGTTACACATAGTAACCCAATTACCACCAGATTCATAACACAAATTAGTTATGCACCAAGAAAATTATAACCAAAGTGTCAAAACTCTGGCAGAAGTACTTGCACTCAAACAAGAGTTAGAACGCTAGCTTCAATCACTGACAAGTTTAAGTGGCAAGTTAAATACATAATTAAAATTGACTCTAAAACCAGCAATTTCAGTGTTGATGCACTTCCACTGGAAATAGAGGGCACTACCTAAATAATTTTAAAATAATTCTCTACAGACACCAGTTAAATAATGACCCAGTGGAATCTAAGCTACCATTAGAATAAATAGTTAGAATTCAAGAAGAAGTAATGTCATTAACAAATGAGCTAAATCCAAACACTGCTTGTATGCCAAACAAGTAAATGAGGGATGAAAATGCATCTGCTTTGTCATATTAACTAAACCTGAAAGTTTTGTATCAAAGACTGTATGAAGAAATTTCTTGAAACATCTATATGAGGCCACTTTTGACTCATCAACCAATCCACCCAAATTCCTCGCCTTCACCTCCTCTCCCACTCAACCCTCCCCTCCCCATTCACAAGTCCTATTGTAGATAAAAGACGCTTTTGTTTTGGCATGTAACCTTGGAATACAAGCTATCTGCATTTCGATCCCATAACCTCCTGTTTTTGCCATCCTTAAATTTTGCAGCAAAATTTAATTGATAATTTTTTTAACAGATAAAATCAAGTATTTCTAATAGTCCCAATTCATTTTCTGTAAATTTATTTTTAAATCATACATTTTAGTTCTTAGATATAATAACATTTGCTGTAGATTAATTTTTATTTTCCCCTATATAAATTTCAAGGGATCAGTTGGTAGGACATGTTCTGAGGCATGAAGGGATCACCAATTTAGTATTGGAGGGCAGTGTGGAGGGTAAAAATCGTAGAGGGACACCAAGAGATGAATTCACTAAGCAGATTCAGAAGGATATAGGCTGCAGTACGTACTGGGAGATGAAGAAGGTTGCACAGGATAGAGTAGCATGGAGAGCTGCATCAAACCAGTCTCAGGACTGAAGACCACAACAACAACAACAAATTTCAAGTTACTTTAAAGCTTCTTTTATTATCCTTATTTTATTTTTTTATTTTTTGGTTGGTAAAATATGAGAATATAAGCGTGTTACATAAATAATGTGTTTTCTTATTATATCTCAGACCTATCAGATAGATGATGTTTAAACCCTCAAACATATTTTATCTTCCACATTGACATTTTTCGAATTGTTCAGTTTCTATCTTTCATTCTATAATCTCAGCAATGTCCTTAGTTTTAAATAAAGGATCATTTTCTTATAAAACATTACAAATACCTTTTTATTGTTATAAGCAAGATTGTGGTCAACGATATCTATCTGCAAATCCATTAAAAATGTATTTTTTAAACTTTTCTGATTCTTCTTATTCAGATGATAAAATTAAACTGTGTAACCTGTGTTACAGATGTAAAAGTAACAATTCGTTACCCTTAATTTCTTTATAACTTTTTCTTCATTTTTCTCTAACATAATCTAGTATTGCTTTTGTTGTGTTTGTAGATTGCAATATCTCAGCAACATCCTTAGCTTAAAATCATGGATTTTTTTTCATCAATTAACACTGATACTTGTTTACTGTTCCTGATGATGTCAATAAGTGACTCAATTTCCATATATACTTTCAAGACTTCTCGTTTCATTTTTAGATGGTAACATTATACAATAAAGATGAATTCATTGTTTTACTTGCAGTATTCCATGATTCATACTCATTTACCATCTTTTACCTTCATTTTACTGACAAATATTAATTTTCTGTCATTTATAGGAATCAGTATACCGCCATTCTTCTGCACTTATTCACCTACACTTACTTTCACTTTAGATTCATGTATGTTTATTTTTCAGTTATTTACATTTAGTCATCTGCATTCATCATCATTATTAGTTAATTTATATTCATTTATCGTGAAGATTCATTGATTCATATCTATTTTTCTGTTATTTGGATCTATTTACTTTCATCAACTTTCATTGATTTACATTCTTTTATAGATGATTAACATGGGAATTTGAGTCTGGTATATTAATAAATGTAGGAGTTGAAGTCTGATTTGTTAATAATTGTAGATGATCTTTTATTTCTATTTAATAATCCCAAATTGAACTGGTTTAAATTTTATGAAATATTTTTATTTACTAATGTTTGTTGTTCTTCTTAATTTTCTGAATTCTCGACAAATTGATCAAAGTTTTTCCAGGATGTTTCCTAAAGATTGTGAATTCTTTGTCAAATAACATGAGGCACATATTTTGAAACTCTTGTTATTGTTGTTGTTAATGTTCTTGTTGTTTAGTTCATTGTCTGTAAGACTTTGTTTATCATTTTTCAGTCTGTTGTCACTCTTGTTGTCAGTATCATTCCTGTTCAAATTATTCAATGTGTTACTCACTTTTTAAATAATATTTACGAACATAGTAATTATTTAAACGTTTGTTTCTAATTGATTTGAGTTTACCTCACATTTTCCCCTATCCTGCTATACATTTTTTCATCTCACATGTAGTGCAAATTTTTAATCATTCTCCCATTACATATCTATTAATCTCTGCATCATTGTTATTACTGCTTTTATTCAAATAATACCTATTATTTGATACTTATTTTCTAGTATTTTACAATTTGATTATATTTTGCCTAACCTTTTACCATAGTCATTCATTTGATTCAATATTTTATGTTCACTACATTTCTTTATTGCTGCTGAGTGCTGTCCATATTTTTGGCTAAAATATCAAAAGTTATATTACAGTCCATAATTGCTTTAAAAAGGAAAGTCTTTTTCGGTAATTTTTCTTGATTTTCCATTCATCTGCTTCAATTTTTCATTTCTTTACTTTCAATTTCATCAGGGTTTTATTCATTGATAATCATTTTTCACTCATTTAACTGTATTTTTTAATCATTTACCTGAGCTGTTTATTCATTTGCTCCATTTTTATTTAGTTTACCTACTTTTCCATTCATATATCTTTGTTTACCTTAATTTTTCATGCTGTGTCTCTTTTTTCAGTATATCAATTTTTTATATTAAATTTTATACACTTACTTCAATTTTTTGTTTTCCTCCATTCACCTACACTTACCTTAGTTTTCATCCATTTACTTCCATGCATCTACGAGTAAATTTACAATCATTCATCCAATTATTTGATTTACCTATAATTTTTATGTACTTGTCTCAATCTCTTGTCCTGTTAACTCAATATTTCCTGTCATTTGCATCATTTTTTAATAATTTACCTAAATTTTCACTCATGTAATTCTATTTTATATTCACTTGCGTGCAAGTTTTATTCTTTTATCTTTATTCTGTATTCATTTTCCTTTAAGTTACTCAATATTTAATTGATCTATTCAGTTTTATCTAATTTACCTAATTTTTTATTCACTTCTTTTCATTTACCTAAATTTTGTATTCTTTTAACTCTATTTGCTTTCATTTACAATTAATGTTCACTTTTAGTTATCTGTTTTTAGCAAATGATTTTTTGATGGCAAGTATTTACTTTTCATTTGATGTCACTTTTGTTGTTCAGTTTTTTGTCCATGTTTTGTTATACAGTTAATGTAATGATCTTGGTGTTCAGCTTTAAATGTCTATTTACTGGCACATGATTATTTGTCCTATTTTGTTGCAAATTTGATGTGTTTTCTTTGTTGTCCTATTTTTATCCATTTAATGTAGTTTTTTCCTATACAACATTTGTTGTCCAGTTGATATCATTTTTACTGTCCTATTTTTGTTGTGCAGATGAAATATTTTATTGTTATCCAATTTTTTTATCTCCATTTGATGTCATTTTCCATTGTACTGTTGATTTCCATTTGACAACTTTTGATACCGAATATTTGTTGTTCATTTAATTACTATTATTTTCGTTTGTTCCTTTTTGATGCCTGTTTGATAGCTTGCTTTATAGTCCTTTCTTTGCTGTCTAAGTTAACAGCCATTCATAGACATTTACATCCACTTTTCATTCATTTATCTTTGTTTTTAATTCACCTAGTCATTTAAAAGATTTTTGCTGTCGTTTTTGTTGTCCATTGTTTAGTTAATTGGATGCAAATATTCGAATAAAGTATGAAAATGGTTGGAAGGGTTTTATGAATTGAGTTGTGGGACTTAGGGACAGAAGGAACGGTGTGGATCGGGCCTAATGAGTTGCACAGAACACACATACATTTTATTTTTAAAAAACAAACTCTCAACAATAATTTTTAAGAAAAGATCTTACTACATTGGCTGCTGAAAGCCTAATTAGAATAATTGCAAGTTATTGTCGGCTGAAGGCCACAAGAAATGTTACACACAACCAATGGCTGAAGGCCTCATTAAGAAGGTTCAAAATAATTCGTTGGCTGAAGTCCAAAAGCAATTTCAGAATACGTAATTGGTGAATGACTGAATTACAAGTAAGGAAGGCAGTTGCATGTTAAAATACTAAAACCTTTTATGACAATTTTAACGAACTGTAACAGGCTATAGTAACAGCTAGAGGCCTTATTAAGAGAAAATTGAAAATAATTTGTAGCTGAAAGCCACAAGCAGTGTTTCAAACAATTAACAGCCAAAGGCTGGAATTACAAGTGGGGAAGGCAATAACATGTTAATATATTAGGGTAGATTTCAAACAATTATAACAACTTGTCCAAATAAGACGAAGTGATCCACAGACAGTGCTCCCTGGATCGAACTAAGGAAGGTGACTACAGCTGTGTAACCGGTGAGACAGGCAGCCAAGAGTTGCACTCACGTAACAGGATGGCAGCTCACAGTAGGGGTAGCTTAAGCGCCGACCCACTGACTAACCAATCTGCCTAACGTCCGATCACCGGTACAACTATGGAATATTTTTTGGTAAGGGCGAAGAGATCTTTAGTATGACTCACAGCACGATTCCTCACCCACGAGCAATACAAAAGTGTGTGTAAAAAATTTCGTTGTGGTCATATTTCCGGCAGTAAATGGACGTTAAAGAATGGCAATCACACGTACACAGGATTACTGTTGTGCAAGTGGTGCAGTGGATAGCGTTTTGGGTTACCATGCAAGAGGTCTAGCGTCAGATTCTGGGTAGAGGCGTATTTAATTTTATTTGCCAGTTTCATTCTGCCAAATTATATTGCTGTAAGCACCTTCACTTAAGCCACATGTATCTGATATTTACACAGTACATTCCTAACGAAATGTAGTGCACCTGAACGTGTCAAGAGTAATAGTTGGTACTAATCAATGGGACAGCTGGAGGAGGGTACACAGTAAACAGGTTCGGAATCTAGTAGATGCAGTGGTGTGAAACAGTTAGCGTCTGTGACATGCAAAAGGTTTCTTTAAAAGATGACCAATGAAAACAATTGTACTTCCGTTTATGTATTCGTAGTACATAAACGCAAATGTTTTGTACAAGACCCACCGTAATCGCTGTATAACGACTAATATGCATGATATCCTACCACACCGACTACATTTAGCAAATAAAAAGAAATTCGCCTTGATCCACAATCGAACCCTAGACGTCGCACATACTAACCGAAAATGCCACAACGACTAATATGAATGATATCTTACCACACCGACTACATTTAGCAAATAAAAAGAAATTCGCCTTGATCCACAATCGAACCCTAGACCTCGCACATATTAACCGAAAATGCCACCCACCACACCAACTGCGCAGTACTATTCCTTGGTAGTGACAGAGGTAGTTACCGTACATGAGATTACACTTGTAGGACTGCCGATCTTTAACGTCCATTTGATGCCAGAAATGTACACAGGACGAAATTTTGTGATAGACACTTTTGTGTTGTTAGTATGTGAGGAATTGCTTTGCAAAGTCTGAGTGCCCGAATTTTTATTCACTCTGTATATCTACTTACATGGCCTCTTAACAATCTGTAAAGTAACAGGAAATCTGAAGCTGTTTTAATGTATCAGAAAGTGACATATACTAGCAAATTCCGTAAGTTGAATTTTCTCTGGCAGTGATGCAACTGCTTGTTCTTTATCATATCCGATGGCGTTCATCATACGATCTGAAACTCCTTTCAGCTCCATAGCAGTGTACAAGAGAAATTTGAATCTGGAAGGATAGCCTTAAGGGTATATAAAAGGGATGTTCCCAGACATGATGAGTCACCCCTCTTATAGGGGACAAGCAATTAGTTGCCTGGCCTAAATGACTGATATGGAAAGGCTCTCTGTGACTCATAGGTACATGTGTCTGACTACAGGAATGTTAAAGCAGAACTGACATGAAGATAGATAGTACAGTTCGTGATAGTTCAACAAAAATGTTTATATCGACACATGTAAACGTTCATGATAACTTTTCCCTGAGGCGTAGCTTCCCTATAGGTGAGGTGTACTATCGTTAGAGGATTTCACTCTCTAACATTCATTCTCTGTATACTTACAGCACCTTTCATGCCATTCCCCACAATAAGGGTCTAGGGGAAATATATGCCCATAAGATGTCCTCTTAAGTGTTCAAATGAAAGCATTGATATCCGTCATTGTTTCATTACACAATCAGTGACCGTCTACGATACATGAAAATTCATCCCATACACATCTCCTTGTACATTTCTCACACATATATTATATCCATCATCATGTGTGTCTGTGTACTGAGTAGCATATATTTATAGACACATCTCAACCTACAGATGGCAATATCAGCAGCTGTGGTACATACTTTTTCTGTTTCAGGCCAGTGGATAAAACAGACACATCCATCACTTTGAAGAACTTCATCAGGTGTCGTGTAATACAACAGATCATAATTTTTGATCCTAGCTTTAGATTACTTTGAAGAGGCCCATACATTCTATCTATTTGTCACCCCTTGGTTTGTACTGTTTTGTCAATAAAAATCAGAAACATTGTGTTCTGTTGTTTCATCCAGCCTACAAACTGAAAACAAGCTGCGAACTGTGGCTGATAGTTCGTTCCACATTTATGGCTATAGAATCGTCATATCAGGATAATCGCAGTTTCACACGCTACAGTACATCAATTATAACGTCATTCAGAAAGACTTCGTATATACAGGTCCATAGGGCCCATGTTCAGTTTATGTGATCATCAGTAAATCTATCCTCTGTCTTAATATGTAGATACAAACGTATTTAGTATGAGTTATATAAGATATAACAACACTTTTATTTCATGAGGAGTTAAAGGTATCGATATGGGTGTTTTCGGCAACTGCTCCTATGGCAAGAGTCATATACTGTTTATAATTGCATTCACTATCTCCAGAACGACAATTACGCTGATATAAAGCCCAGAGGCGGCTGTTGTGGTGTTGCAGAAATGTAGTACCATTTTCATGACACTACTGAGTAAACCGACGAAACTCTATACGACATTCGAAATGAAGTCGTCCACGTGCCTGATGAACTGGCAAATCGCAAGGGTGGAATTATATCGCTGCAAGACGTGAATAACCATTGTCAGGATGATACTACAATTCTCTGCAGTATATCTCATGCCACCATACAGACTGATAAACGTAGATATCTGAGCAGCTTCTTCAGGTGTTGTATTGGTTGCCGTCTTAGTCCTCCTTTCTTTGGCGTTAAGGCCATCTGTTCGGACTGGACACCTAGTAATAATTCATGCAGTGTCCAAAGCGACAGATAGTGGATGTAGTTAGTTTTGCCCCTTTTCGACATTTTAAACTATTCACAAAAATAAATCGGATGTTGCGCCTCACACATGTATGTATGTACATGTGATTAATGGCGAAGCTATTTCACAGATTATAATGCTGAGGTTGTGGCGGCGCATCCAGATCGAAGTGAGTAATTCCTTTGGCTTTATGTCTGCTTTATATCGAAGTGTGCACACTTGCTCGTCAGCTACAACATTATGACCACCGACCTGCTATCGATATAAACCCAGCGAGCTGATAGTAGTGTCACAACGCGAGGAATGGTAACTAGTCACAGACACGCAAGGTCTATGTAATATCATTTAGCATGCTTCCCATGTGTGGAATAGTAAATGCGCACAATCTGAGCTTCACTGAGGGCAGATTATGATGGTCCGAGGGCTCGGCAAGATCATTTCGGAAATTGCACGCCTTGTCGGATGTTTGCGGAGAGCTATGATGAGGTTTTCAACACGTGGTGAAACCAAGGACAAATCACGTCCACACGTCGTGGGGTTGGGCGGCCACCTGTTATTACAGACGCTCGACGTTGTAGGCAGAGCAGACTGGTAAAACAGGATCATTGGAAGCAGTGGTGGAACTAACATCAGGCTTAAATGTCGTGCAGACTACAAGTTTGAACACACAGTGCACCGTAAACTCCTAACAATAGTCCGCCGCAGCCGACGACCCAAGCATGTACCAATGTTAACTCTACGAAATCGGCAACTGCGACTGAATTGGGCCCATGACCATCAGCACTGGACATTGAGACAGTGTCGAAGCGTTGCATAGTCTAATAAACACCCTACCTTCTTCAGTATGCCAATGGGAGGAAGCAAATCCGTCCTCTTCCAGGGGAACAGCTCCTTGACACCTGTACTGCACGACGCAGACAAGCTGGCAGCGGCTCCATTAAGCGATGAAGAGCATTCATGAGGGCATCCATGGGTCTAGTTGAGCTTGTTTGTTTCCCGACGAAAGTGGCATTTTTCAGCAACACCGTGCGCCATGTCACAAGGCCATTAGTGTGATGTAATGGCTCTAGGAAAACAGTGTTATGTTCCAATTGAAGTGCTGGCTCCCAACCCGCCATTACTGAACCTCATCGAACACGTTTGAGATGAGACTGAATGTGGCATCAGATCCATCACCCCCTCCGCGGAATTTACGGGAATCAGGTGACTGGTATGTGCAGATGTGGTGCCAACGTCCTCCAGTGACCTACCAATGCCTCATTGCTCCCATGCCATACGTCGCCTCAAAGGTGGACAATTCGGCTGTTACGTTAGTGGTCTTAACGTTCTACACATAAACAGATATGCACGCAGGGGGAATCACGATCGACGGTTTCACGTATCGAAACACGGTTTTCAGCAAATTTTAGAGCGTCGAGGAGCACGTATTTTTTTGATTGGTCGATGTTTTTTAGCTCTGGTATAAACGTCCATATTGAAACAAATACTTTTTAGAAACGGAGCCGTATACTTTTTATTACTGCATTCGATGACTATTGAGGCTGAACTTATTTCTGGCTTTAGCCAGTTTTCCGTTCTATTAGGGCTTGGAGCTCTGGTTCTCTTCCAACACAGCTACGACAATTTACAACTACAACGCCGTTCGTTTCTCTAACTTCCTTACTGAGGTTTACCTGCCCCCTTGGAGTCGGAAGCCCTTTCTGTGGTTTCCAGAGACACTCTAACCTAAAAAACCGCCCAGTCCCTTCCCCACAGCCCCCGCTACCCGTGTAGCCGCTTCCTGTGTATAATGGACTCCTGACGAACCCGGGACCCCACCACCCAATGGCGCAAGTCCAGAAATCTGAAACCTACTGTCACAGAGCCGCCTGAGCCTCTGATTCAGACCCTCCACTCGGCTCTGCACCAAAGAACCACAGTCGGTTCTGTCGACGATGCCTGCAACCCACCTCCATGCTGTGTGGGAACGACAGGTCAGTATTTCATAGCTTCTTATTGGAAATCTTATTCACAACATTCTATTCCTCCAACATATGGAACAGGGACTACTCGACGCACAATCGTGGCCGTGTAGTGAACTATGAAGTATTATAACAGGCAGTACACTGTGACCGGAGCTCACGTATCGTCGATACGTAGAATAGACAGCGTCTCTAAACACTGCAATACTTGCGCAGTGTTTATTGTCTGCACACCAATCTATCATTTGGAGAACAGACGTGCAAGTAGACGATGAATGTGGCAACCACAGAAAATAAAATTGAAATGATCCCGATTTACGTAGAATGTAGGAGAAATATTGGGGCTGCTGTTGCCTAGTAAGGCGAGCGTCTTACAGTGAAAGCTCGCTCTCTTTCGTTGTTTTACAAGGTTGTGAACGTCTTTATTTCTGAAGGCGGCGTACAGATCGGCAAAACGAAACGAAGCAGACGTGTTACAGGAGAAGCTAATGAAACAGATGAACTAGCAGCAGTACATCACAGCCCACGGATAATTGCCCGGCAATTATACCGCGATTCCGTTATATCCGTAGATAGAACTGTCACAATACTGCATCGTAATACGTATCATCCATACTTACGTAAGCCAAGATATTCATGGTGCCGATTTCCGTAACCGGGTAGTGTTTTGTAAATGGGCGCGTCAACAAACGCAAACGAAACCCCACGTTCCTTGCCGAGGTACTATTTTCCAATAAGTGTACATTCATAAACCACTGTAGCGCTTACAGGCATAAAATACATTACTGTACTGTAGACAATACCCTTAGGGAAAGCTGACCATTAGCACCTTGGTCGGTTCGCATGTGGTGCGGCATCATGGGGAACAAACTCATTGGTCCTTATTTTATCGACGGCACGTTAGATGGGCCGAAACATAGAAGGTTTTTGGAACGGGAACTTCCGGTACTACTGCTGGATGTAGCGCTGGACGTTCGACAACGTAGGTCGTTTCAGCATAACGGTTTCCCAGCGCATTACGCAATTGAGGACGGGAGGTTCAAATGGTTCAAATGGCTCTGAGCACTATGGGACTTAACATCTATGGTCATCAGTCCCCTAGAACTTAGAACTACTTAAACCTAACTAACCTAAGGACATCACACGACACCCAGTCATCACGAGGCAGAGAAAATCCCTGACCCCGCCGGGAATCGAACCCGGGAACCCGGGAACCCGGGCGCGGGAAGCGAGAACGCTACCGCGCGACCACGAGCTGCGGACGGAGGACGGGAGTTATAGGGCCATGTTTACACAGTGGTGGTGGATCGACCAGGTGGCCCTATTAACTCTTTTAGCGTTGGCGGCACAACGTGTGTATTTACATTCTCCCTTGCTTAAGTCCATGGGTGCAAGAAATGTACCACTTAACTTGAAAGTCCTGATTCACCCAGCGTGGAGGTATGTTTGTCGAACCACGCATTGTACGAAATGTGATAGCTTCCACTACGACCAGCAGCGGTCAGAGTACCATCACTCCAAATAATCCGTCTGTGACGATTGTTACGGTCTTCGCAGCGATTCTGGTTTTCGCCCACTGCGACCGAGTGTGTAATTGTTTCCGTCTTTACGTCACATATTCCTGATGCAGCTTTTTTATTACAAGTAGGACAATAAGTTATAAACAATGTGAACACCGCTGAATTCGCGGATATTTGATAGGCTATATTCTACAGAAGACGAATCTTTCAGCCGGCCGCGGTGGTCTAGCGGTTCTAGGCGCTCAGTCAGGAGCCGCGCGACTGCTACGGTCGCAGGTTCGAATCCTGCCTCGGGCATGGATGTGTGTGACGTCCTTAGGTTAGTTAGGTTTAAGTAGTTCTAAGTTCTAGGGGACTTATGACCACAGATGTTGCGTCCCATAGTGCTCAGAGCCATTTGAACCATTTGAACGAATCTTTCAGAAATAACTCAGAGTTCAAAAAATTTACCACCATGTATCAACATTCCTCCAGTATGTTAGATACTGCGTGGAACATCGAGTAGTGTCACATACCTGATGCATTGTTTGTGCTGTAAAACTGCATGAGAGGGTAAACTAACGTCACTAGAGGCATTGTTTTCAATTTCAGCTTGTCATGAATCATTGTAGGGAAGTATTGAAAGATGAGACAATGGCAGTACTCCGTTCTGAGTACCTCCAGGTCAGTGTTCATCAGAATGTAGGGATGGTGACCCAGATGCATAAAAAAGCAGGGTGAGACGAGTTGTCATAAGTTGTGGACGTTGCGACCATTTTTGTCTATGATGAGGACAATTTCTGAAGTCCCTATCATCCTAGTGGATTTTTTTCGCACCGGGTACCTCCTGGCTTAGTAAATTACAAGTCCTGCTTCCAAGACTACCACGCTGCTTGAAGTGCTACACGTGTGACGTTCCTCTTTTTCTGCAAGAATAAATCTTGCGTCCAATACAAGAACTGAAAACTTTAGAGTTTGGCCATGAAGCTGTAACACAGTCTGAGTTGGCACAGGACTTGCAAAATCAGTTAAACGAAATGAATAATGTACACCGACAATACACATAATGCAGTAGCACTGTTTTGAAAGACTGTTCTGAAAAACATCGTGATTTCGGTTAATGTTTTTATTTTAATATAATTGCATAATGTTTAAATAGGTTTTTATAAAATTATTTAACAAATGAAGTGCACCAAGGGTCGAAATTTGTCTCATATCCTTGTGCCTGGAAGAATTAATGGGCTAGCTAGGTCGCCGCATTTGACGTCACCGGATTTCTTTGTGGGGGATATTTAACAGATAAGGTCTACCAAGCAAGTGCCAATAGGCTGATTGGCTGCTGACGTTCCCACAGGTATGCTTCCGTACTGAGTACGGTCATATGAAAAGCGGATCACTAAGTGCACTGAAGTTGGCGATACTACGTTTGAACTCTTACCCTAATTGGAAGAGTAGAATAGCGTTCGCGTCGAGTCACGGCCACAATGATCCTTCTAGTAGTCCCCTGTTCGATATGTCTGAGGAATGTAACGCTGCGATTGAGGTTTCCAATTAACAGCATGGAGGTGGGGGTCCCACGTGCCACTGGATATTCAGGGGCCATTGAGGAGCACACTGTAAATGGTTCAAATGGCTCTGAGCACTATGGGACTTAACATCTGAGGTCATCAGTCCCCTAGAACTTAGAACTACTTAAACCTAACTAACCTAAGAACATTACACACATCCATGCCCGAGGCAGGATTCGAACCTGCGACCGTAGCAGTCGCGTGGTTCCGGACTGAAGCGCCTAGAACCGCTAGACCACCGCGGCCGGCAGCACATCGTAAATTGCGGTTTTGTATCCATTTCCTCCGATTAGAGCGCCATCTGTGGCATGATGAAGAAAACGCTATAGACAAAATGTATGTAGATTTTGAGGTACATTCGTAATCTGCAATAAAGCATTGAAGCTTTCAAAGTTTCCCCCGCCACCCACGTACTGGGAGGGGCGGGGGATCGAGTGTGGCATCATTTGATGTCCATCTCAAAGGGAAACAAACTGGAATTATAACTTCTTTGATCCGATGTGTAGCTTTCAAGGTATTTCAATGTCTTCAGTTGAAATTAACATTCTGCGTGTATATATACAAATCATCATATAAATTTATTTTATAAACCGTTACATGCTGTGTACAGACGTTGTACCGTATGATGATGGCTGTGGAAGCCAAAGACCTATGTTTTGGAAACATATTCACTTTCATAATTAAAGTTATCGCTGGGGGAGTCAAGGCTGTATTATAGCGTTAGGGCTGCTGCTGTCAATTGTTGCTGGAGACGGTGGAATCATGTGCCGTCTGCAACTGTTGCTGCTGGTGTATGACAAGGTGAATAGCATCGCTTGCGTGTAAATGTTTGTGTTTGTGTTCGTACATATAAACAAAGAAATAAAGTAAAATAAGGGAATCACTGAACTAGTTTACTTGTAGGTGCCTAACCATTCACACTCGTTCAGATACCTTACTGAGGTAGCTGCTCTGTGTAGTCCACTTGAAAGACACTTTAGGGGGGTATAAATTACTCTCGTATTTCAGTTGACATTGTTGGGTATATGAGCACATATCAGGCAGTGATGATGCATTGTACATACTGCATGAAGTAGCACAACATATATAGAAATTACTAGCGAGAATTTCTCATCAGTCAGCATTTTATTCAAAAAGTTAGGTCAGCTCCCTGTAGTGGAGCAGGTTTGATTAAGAATTCTATACACACATACTGCGTTTCATAAAGTAACAATCGATATATCGTTTCGTTACAACACTACATAACCGTATTTGAGTGCATCATAAGGGTCGGTGAAGAGTAGAAGTTCGAAGTGGGTAAGTGTCATAACAGTTAACTGCATTTGTGATACCTTATGATACTGAAAACATTAAATATTGACATTCACAAGTTACGTGGTAGTGCCCAATGATTATCCATGAGAAATTCTCTTACTTGCATACTTATTGCCACATGTATTAAATTTAGACCCCACAAAAGTCTCCTTTTAACTGTTTCTGTAGAGTTTACAGATGATCGCTGGTTCTGCACACTTTTTTGTTCGAACTACAGATCTGGTCGTGATAACGCTTCCTATGTCTTGCTGATTCATCACACGGTGACAGACCTAGCATTATGCTGTCGGTTTTCAGAAAAGTCGGCTACATTGTTTCTGCCGTCTAACGAACTGAACGAGTGATCAAACAGTTCGTTTAGGATGTTGTGTCCCTGGACTGGATGAAACATTGTAAGACTAAAGTGTGAGGTCTCGTCTTGTGCTACGGGGATCGTAGTTTATCACTGTATAACACACATATTTAATCCCCCTGACGGCACTAGCTATTTATGTGTGTCAGAACCTTTTACTTAGTACACAGGACTTAATAAACTCTTACTGTACTGCTACCGGTAGTATTATGACATTATTCTTGGTATTTAGATACAGAAGTATTAAAAAATATATATGCTTGTTCCTTTACCACACAGATAGTATATATACGTTTAGGGACACTTAGTTTTAGAAACTCTCTTCGCACCAGCACTTCACCCCAAATTGTAATGTTACACACATAAGCCAAAGCTGAACCAAATAGCTATGTTCCGCTAATACAGTACATCACGCTAAAGCTGTTATAGACCAATACTCTCGTAAGCAAACTCAGTTCTTTTAAAAAATTAATATTTACCAAATGTTTGTTATTTACAATTCAAAAGAGTCGAGAGGTACAACTCAGAAGATATGATTGTTATAATGCAGAATATTTCAGTTAGATTACATCATGGTCAGAAAAAGATTCCAAAATCAGGTACTGGATTGTAACGCGCACCCAGGGGCAGATACAGACTCAGATCACAATGTAATAGTGATGAAACGTGGGCTGAAGTTTAAGAGATTAGTTAGGAGGAATCAATATGCAAGGAAGTTGGATACAGAAATACCAAGAAATGACGAGATACGCTTGAAGTTCTCTGAGGCTATAGACACAGCAATAAGGAATAGCTCATTAAGCAGTTCAGTTGAAGAGGAATGGACGTCTCTAAAAAGGGTAATCACAGAAGTTGGAATGAAAAACAAAAGTAACTCCGAAGAAAACGTGGGTAACAGAACAAATAATTCAGTTGATCGATGAAGGCAGGAAGTATAAAAATGTTAATGGAAATTCGGGAATACAGAAATACAAGTCACTAACAAATGAATTAAATAAGAATTTCAGGGAAGCTAAGACTAAATGGTTGCATGAAAAATGCAAAGAAATCGAAAAGGAAATGATTGTTGAAATGACTGACTCAACGTACAGGAAAGTCAAAATAACATTCGGTGATTATACGCAAGGGTAGTAACATTAAGAGTGTAACAGGAATTCCACTGTAAATGTGGAGGAGAGAGCGGATAAGGGGAAAGAGTACACTGAATGCTTCTACGAGGGGGAAGACTTGTCTGATGTGATAAGAGAAACAAACAGGTGTAGATTTAGAAGAGATAGGAGATCCGGTATTAGAATCAGAAATTAAGAGAGCTTTGGTGGACTTAAGATCAAATAGGGCAGAAGGGATAGATAACATTCCATCAGAATTTCCAAAATCATTGGGTAAGTGCTAACAAAGCGCCTACTGACCTTGGTGTGTAGAATGTATGAGACGGATGATATACCGTCAGACATTCGGAAAGACAACATCTATACAATTCCAAAGACTGCAAGAGCTGGCGGATGCAACAATTATGAAACAATCAGCGTAACAGCTCATGTATCCAAGTTTCTGACAAGAATAATATACAGAAGAATGGAAAAGAAAACTGAGGATTTGTTAGATGGCCATCAGTTACGCTTTAGGAAAGGTAAAAGCTCCAGAGAGGCAGTTCTGGCGTAGCGGTTGATAATGCAAGCAAGACTAACGAAAAATCAAGGTACGTTCATAAGATATGTCGACCTGGAAAAAATACCCAACAATATAAAATGGTGCCAAGACTTTCGAAATTCTAAAAAAGTAATAGTAAGCTATAGAGTGAGGTGTGTAATATACAATATGTACGAGACCCAAGAGGGAATAATACGAGTGGACGACCATGAACGAAGTGCACCTGGTAAGAAAGGGTGTAAGACAGGAATGTCGGTCCAGACATCTAAGAAGGAGTGATGGAAATAAAAGAAAGTTTCAAGAGTGGAGTTAAAATTCAAGTTTAAAGGATATCAGTGATACTGTAAGTAGGCTGATTAGGTTTTTATGTTGGTAACGCCACGTAGCGCTCTGTATGAAAATCACTGACTGTGCTGTTTGCAGTCTGTGGCTGATTTGCATTGTTGGAACATTTGCTATTGTAGTGTTGGGCAGTTGGACGTGAACAGCTCGTAGTACGGCGCAGTTGGATGGATGTGGGGAGAGAGATGGCAGAATTTTGAGAGCGGACAATCTGGACGTGTGTCCATCAGAAAGAGTAAATTCGTAATACTGTATATCATGAACTGATATATATATATATATATATATATATATATATATATATATATATATATATATGATGAGTTTCGAATATTATTAAGGTAAATAAATCGTTTGTTCTTTATCAAAATCTATCATTTGCTAACTATGCCTATCAGTATTTAGTGCCTTCAGCAGTTATAATCTTTTATTTAGGTGGCCGTATTGGTGCTCGCTGTATTGCAGTAGTTCGAGTAACGAAGATTTTTGTGAGGTAAGTGATTCATCAAAGGTATAGGTTATTGTTAGTCAGGGCCATTCTTTTGTAGGGATTATTGAAAGTCAGATTGCGTTGCGCTAAAAACATTGTGTATCAGTTTAGTGTTGATCAGAATAAGAAAAGAGAAATATGTCTGAGTACTTTCAGTTCCGCTCAGCTGTTTGAAAATCAAATAACGTAAAAGGTTTATCAGCACAGTAATTCATAAAATTTTTCTAAGGGGAGGCTTCATATGTCGACCCTTAGCCAAGGATACCTCACTGGAATCTTCTGATTTTTTTCTTGTAGTTTGTGTAATTAGTGTGGCTACTGTTTATTGCTAGAGCGTAATTGTAGAGAGAATTTCCTTTGTATTTTTAGTTTGTCATTGTTGTACAGTAAAACAGTTGTGGCATGTATGTAGATTTGCACGAAGTATTTCGCAGCTGCACTTGCAATTAACTAGATATTATCCAAATGGTGCTTTTCTTGTTATCGTGTGAAATACGTGATAATTATGGCGTGTGAAAAACGTAGCACTAGGCTCCAAAGTATATTGAAAAATGATAGTGACGACGAACGTAGCTTATCAGCACCACCGTGTAGTGAATTAATAGATATTCAAAGTAGTAATTTGGTAATTGTGCATAGGGAAATGGCGCGGGCGGCAAATAATGGTGCAGACAGTGAAACAATTAGTGAACAGGGAAACATTATCGATCGATCGGTCGGCAACAGCTCGGCTCAGGATTCCGAAATGACAGGAAACATTCTCGCAACTACTGTAGATTCAGGTTTTGCGTCCTCACCGCTTTCTCAAATAAGTCAAGACACATGTGCATTTTCAACTTCTCGCGGCGTAATGAATAATCCATTAAATTTCGGGCATGCAGCCGCGCAAATAAAATTTCTTCTACTGATATTTCGGCCGCGTATCGTCCGGCCATCTTCAGAGCGAGTCACAAGACTGATGACAAGGTGCCAAGCGCGGCCTTATATGCTCCACCGCGGCGGTACTGCGCATGCGGGTCACAGATGTTGCGCCGCCTGTGGCGAAAGCGTACGGACGTTCGATGTGCTTATCGATGTTTGATCGGCGGCGATGACACGGTGACGACTTCTCTGCAATTTAATTAGTCCAAGAGCTGGATTCCATGCTTTGTCCAAATTGAAACCTTTATCTCTGTTTATTAAATTGTTGGCTAATCGAATTTCTATGGCTTCCTTGAATACAGAATCCCAAAAAGAAGAAGTGGATGTTAAAATCTTCACATCACTGTAATTCATCGAATGACCCGTATCAATACAATGTTCGGCCACAGCTGACTTGTCTGGTTGTAATAGGCGTGTGTATCTTCGGTGCTCCACACACCTTTCATGAACGGTGCGTGTTGTTTGACCTATGTATGACTGCTCACAATTTCCGCAAGGAATCTGGTACACACCTGCCTTACGAAGCAATAAATCGTCCTTTACAGAGCCGAGTAAAGCCGCAATCTTCGTGGGGGGCCGGAAGATCACCTTAACACTGTGTTTTTCTAGAATACGGCCTATCTTTGAAGAAAGAGCACCCACATAAGGCAGAAACGCCCTAGATCTGAAGAAATTACTATCTTCTTCCGCATCGTATACCTTCTTTTTAGGTTTTACATCGAATGCTCTACGAATTTGTTGCGGAGAATATCCATTCGATTTAAAAATACTCTTGAGGTATGTTAGCTCTCCTTGTAAATTGTCTTCATCGGATACACAGTGCGCACTGTGTATCCGATGAAGACAATTTACAAGGAGAGCTAACATACCTCAAGAGTATTTTTAAATCGAATGGATATTCTCCGCAACAAATTCGTAGAGCATTCGATGTAAAACCTAAAAAGAAGGTATACGATGCGGAAGAAGATAGTAATTTCTTCAGATCTAGGGCGTTTCTGCCTTATGTGGGTGCTCTTTCTTCAAAGATAGGCCGTATTCTAGAAAAACACAGTGTTAAGGTGATCTTCCGGCCCCCCACGAAGATTGCGGCTTTACTCGGCTCTGTAAAGGACGATTTATTGCTTCGTAAGGCAGGTGTGTACCAGATTCCTTGCGGAAATTGTGAGCAGTCATACATAGGTCAAACAACACGCACCGTTCATGAAAGGTGTGTGGAGCACCGAAGATACACACGCCTATTACAACCAGACAAGTCAGCTGTGGCCGAACATTGTATTGATACGGGTCATTCGATGAATTACAGTGATGTGAAGATTTTAACATCCACTTCTTCTTTTTGGGATTCTGTATTCAAGGAAGCCATAGAAATTCGATTAGCCAACAATTTAATAAACAGAGATAAAGGTTTCAATTTGGACAAAGCATGGAATCCAGCTCTTGGACTAATTAAATTGCAGAGAAGTCGTCACCGTGTCATCGCCGCCGATCAAACATCGATAAGCACATCGAACGTCCGTACGCTTTCGCCACAGGCGGCGCAACATCTGTGACCCGCATGCGCAGTACCGCCGCGGTGGAGCATATAAGGCCGCGCTTGGCACCTTGTCATCAGTCTTGTGACTCGCTCTGAAGATGGCCGGACGATACGCGGCCGAAATATCAGTAGAAGAAATTTTATTTGCGCGGCTGCATGCCCGAAATTTAATGGATTAAGTCAAGACACATTTCCTGCTCTTCAAAATACGAATATCGTCGGTTAAAATGCACTGCCGAATAGCAGTGTGGAACAAGTTTCAGACATCAGTGCATTGTTATTACAATTAATGCAGCAAATGGGACAAAAGCTTCAAAAGGTAGACACAATGGAACAACACCAGAGACAAACAGAACCACAGCTTCAAAAGCTAGACACCACTCTTGAACGAACACGTGACAGTTTAACTGCTTAGTTACTTAAAATCGAATCGAAACGTCAAAAAGTTTGTAATGACCTAAAAACACAAATTTGTGAGCATTCCCAACCTATTTTTTTGCGTCATGGAAGTGCATTACAGAATCAGAGAGCTTGTACCTTTTCCGAATACACGTAACCTTCGACACAAAGACATAATTGACTTAGCTATTAAAAATATAATTTCTGCTGCAGACAAAAGGAGAAAACTAAACTATAAAGCAAATGCAAAGAAATTATATATTGATCAGAAAGTTCTCATTAAAGCTCATTCATTGTGACATAAGAAGAAACAATTGAGCCACAAATTCTTTCTGGTTTACAATGGACCTTACAGAATCCGACATATACCACATGATAAATGCTTTGAAGTTGAAACTCTGCGTACTAGGAAGAGTAAAGTTTTACACCATATTCCACATGTAAAACCATTTATTGAAAGATAATCTGCTTTTTAACTTAGTCTTTGCCATAAAATCTTTCACTTCATGTTACTAGTGCGCTTTGTCACACTTTTTATTATTATTTTTTTATTTGGCCTTTGAGTGTGTACTCAATTTAGCCATCGACAACACATAGTAACAATGTACACATATTTGAATAAACAAATACAGAAATGCATATTTACAAGAATAAAAAGCTTAACTGTTACAGTTTTATACATAATGTTTTAAAAATTGAATTGAATTGAATTGGAAAATAATTAAAAGTGTCTTGGCTTACAATTCACACCAATTCTGAAATATCTTCATCAGCAAGACATATTTATAATTGACGTACACCATTAAAACCTACAGATTGTGACCAGTATTCTTGATGAAGTTAACGATCACTTTATATAGACGAACGTCTTTAGTGCACAAAAGAGAAGAAGCTGATTGAGGAAGATGGTAGCCCATACTCAGCAATATCTTCAAAAAGACCAACCGTTCACGGTCAAATTTGGGGCACATAAATAAGATGTGGTTGACATCAGCTTCCGACTCAGGATCACACTCACATGCTGGTGAACTGTAAACGTTGATCCGATGTAGATGTTGTGGGAAAGAGGCATGATTGAAGCGGAGTCTTATGATGGTAGAAATCGTGGATCGGCCCAGATGAGTCCTCATGAACCACGGCTGTGAAGGAATCCGAGGTTGTAGCACTGCGTAATAACCGCCTTTTGTCTGTTGAGAAACGTTCCACATTTCCTGCCATTGTTGTCTTGCGTGATCCTTGACTGCACGTAAGTAGTCTGTATAAGGAAGCTGCAGATACAGGACGGTGCCTAACGTTGCCGCTTGTTTGGCTAATGCATCGACTTCATCATTATAGACGATACCGGAATGGGAAGGTACCCACAACAAATGGATCGTCCGGCCCGTGCGTGTGCTACGAATATATACCAGATATCACATCCAAGATATAACTGATGGTCGTTTTGTTCCATCGACTGTACTGAATGATTTTAAGAACGCTTTGCGAGTCAGATACTATCAATATCTTGGGGAAGGAAGTGCTAGAGACCAACTTAAGTGCTTCCAAAGCTGCCACTGTCTCCGCCGTAAAAATAGAAGTGCTCGTAGGCAGTTTGAAGGTTTTGCGGATCTGGATCTGAGGGCAGAAAAAAGCGCATCCTGTACACTCTTCTTGCGGAATTCTGAAGCCATCGGTATATACACAGAGAAAACCCGGCCATTGTGCTTGAACGAGACGATTGAAGCCAACGTTGACATTAGTACTGTCCAGCCAGGTCGTACTTAAATAATGGACTGGGATCTGGGATCAGAGCGTTTGAAGATCATATTCAAAAACAGCTAGATGCGCTGAACGCCGTATAGAATGTATGACAGGTGACCAAGTGTCAAAGCTGGCACAAACGGCTGGCACTGTATTCCGTCTGTGGGATGCAATCCACAGTCGATAAATGCAGTCTCTACTTTGATAGACGGACCTGTCCATAATGGCCATGCCTTGAATGTAGAATTTGTCCGATAGCATTTGGCGCCTAATGCTCAAGGGCATCTCCCCTGCTTCTATTAAAAGGGTGTTGGTGGGCGTCGATCGCATGGCTCCAAGACAGGTACGAATGGCTCTGTATTGAAGAGTATCTAATTTGGAGAGATGAATCTTTGACGCAGTGTGGTAGAATTGACAGCCATAGTCTAATCGAGATCGAATTATCCCTCGGTACATGGTGAGTAAAACACTCTGGTGCGCTCCCCACCAAACACGAGTGAGTGATCTGATTACATTTATACCTCCTTCACACTTGGTAACGGTGGATCGGATGTGGGGCGCCCAGCTTAACCGAGAGTCAAAAATCATCCCCAGAAATCGAACGTGAGATTTTATTTGGAAGGTGTACTTGCCACAGGTAATGTGATCTTCAGTGCGAGCTGTCGTCGACTTGGAGAAGGGAACGACTGCTGATTTCTCAGCCGAGATCTCCAGCCCATTGATAGAGAGCCACTCATCGATGTGTGCGATAGTTGTGGTTAATGCCGTTTTGGCCTGAAGATATGAAGCAACAGTAGAATAAACACATATATCATCAGCATACTGTAGGATTTTTGTGGGGGGAGTAAGTATGCGTTCTAGGTCGTGCGTATATAGAGTATACAGGAGAGGACTTAAAACTGCACCTTGCGGCAAGCCCTGGGAGACATAAAAAGGTCCGATCATGGTACGTTTGAAACGGACGTAGATCGTTCTTTGAGTAATCAGGGTACTGATACCGTAGATCATCCGTGAAGGAATTCCGAATCTTGCCAGCTTGTCCAAGAGTATCGGTATTTGTGCGTGATCATATGCACCCTTAACGTCAAGAAAAGCTGCCACTACTGTCTCTTTCGTTTGAAAGGCTGACGTGATATCCATATTAAGCAAAAACAGGTTATCCATGGTCCCTTTGCCTTTTCTGAAGCCGTATTGACTCCGAGGCAACAAATTACTTTTTTCAAGCCACCATTCTAGTCTCCTTTTTATCATTCGTTCCAGTGTTTTTGCAACACACGACGACAAGGCAATAGGTCTATAATTAGTACCGACATTTGGATCTTTACCACGTTTGAGAATTGGAATTATTACTTGCGTCGTCCATGTTGATATGAGGTCTTTCTTCATCCAGTACTGATTAAAAATGTTCAAGAGAAAGTCTTTCGCTTCTATAGGCAGGTGTGCAAGCATAGAGTAATGTATGTGATCAGTGCCAGGGCAACTGTCGCTCGATACTTTAATAGCTTCGTCGAGTTCTTCTTTAGAGAAAGGACGAAGGAGAACATGATAGCGGTCTTCTTCAGCAGGGAACCGATGGTTTAAAAATGGCACCGTGGGAGGAGCGATTGTATCTATGAATTCCTCTAACCAGGCCGTGGTAGCAGGAGGGGAGGAAGACAATCTTCTTGTTCTAAAAGCTTTTATTTTATGCCAGATGCTTGCCATACTGGTTTCATTATTTAGGGACAGGAAAACTTGTTTCCAACTGTCCTTCTTGGTTTTCTTCAGGAATTTGGTAACTCGCGCATTCACTTTTTGTACAGCCAAGCAGTTGTCCAATGAAGGATTCTGACGATACGTTTTCAAGGCGAGTCGTCGCTTCGCAACTTCCCGAGAGCATTCCGAATTACACCAAGGAGGAGAACGGTGCTTCATTACTGTAAACTCTTTTTTCTTAGGGATGCTGATGCCAGCTGCGACGTTCATAGCATTGAGTAAAACTGGGTATGCATCTTCGTCCCGTAAGTCACGTCTCGTATTTGAGAGTGCCCGCCGAACAGTTTCCTTATAAGAGGCCCAATTGGCTTCCTTGATTTTCCACGTACTATTAGAGTAACAGATGTGCGTAGTATCGACGTTGATGTTAATGTGAAACTCTATTGGGAGATGATCGGATCCCATTGAATCCTTTTTAACGCACCAATTAGATATTTCAGTAAAGCAGGGGGTGCAAAGAGTTACATCAACTGCGGAGGGTCTACGGAGAGGTGAAGTTATCATAGTAGGAGAGCCATCGTTGAGTATCACTAGGTTATTATCTTCGATAACGCTTATCAAGGTCCTGCCGTTCCTGTCTGTCACGTCTCCTCCCCACGCTACATGGTGGGCATTCACGTCTCCAGCTACGATAAAGGGAGGACGAAGCTGACTTATTAATTGTCTCCAGTCATCTTCCACGATACTGGGTGGGGAGCGTTATACAACGAGACAACTGTAAAGGTTTTGTGAGCAGTTCGTATCTCCACAGCAACTAATTCAAGGTTGGTGACAGGTACGTGTAACGGGTGTGGCCGATGCGGCAGCGAAGTTTTTACCAGTATAGCTACGCCGCCCCACCCATCGAGACGGTCTTCCCTTACTATAGAATAATTTTGAAAGCGAACAGTTCGTTCGAATTTGAACCAAGTTTCACATAACAGAACGATATCAGGCTGACTTACGAACTGTTCTCGTTGCAAGCTTTCTCTATTAGAATTAGCCGATCTCGCATTCCACTGCAATGCTTTTAAAGCCGCCATAATTTAGGGAGAGAGAGATTGAAATATGCCAGTAACGAGGTGCCGGATATCGGAATTGTTCATAGCACTATTTTGTCTCATGTTTTGCATGACAATATCAATCACATTTATTATCTTATCTATAAGTTCACCATGACCTTGAGGCTGTCGTTGATTCGGCGCTTGTGGGGTTGCTAATCTGTGAGCAGCAGGCTGGTATGGATTTTGGCTGATAGGAGTGAATGAATGTTGCATGGGATATAACAGGCTGCGGTACTGAGACCACTCACGAACGTTACTTTGGTTGTTTACTTGCGCCTGCCGCCGGGGAGGCCGGTACGCGACGTGTGTCTGATGGGGCACAGTTGCACACTGAGTTGCGTCCCCACTTCCGCGTTGTTGACTCTGCATGCTTGCGGCGGGCAGCGGCGGGAAGAGTTGTGGGTTTTGAAAGTCCGGAGAGCTCAAATTTGTTGGAGCAGGAATGATCGGAGCCGGCAAGTGATGTTGTTGAACCCCGGTGACCCTATGCATAGGTTGGCATACGAGCAATAGACAGCGCATCCCTGAAGTCAATGTTGTTGAACGTAGCTAATTCTTGAGCTCGTCGCCGTATATGGTATTCCGGGCAGGAATGGTCCGTGGATGCGTGTTGTCCCCCGCAATGAGCGCAAATAGTGATAGGTGAGACACAGGATTCAACATTATGTGGACCACTACATTTAATGCATCTCATCTGAGATCGACATTGTTTGCTGATGTGCCCGTAACGAAGACAATTAAAGCACTGCTTGACAGTTGGTACATAAAGGTCTACGGGACATCTTGTTCCGTGATTAGACACGGCTTCCGGTAAGGTTTGAGAGTCGAAGGTTAACAAACAGGTCTGCAATTTAACGATTTGGTCTTTACCATATCTCTTCGTAAACTTCCGGACGCCTACCACAGGGAAGGGAGATTGTACGACTTCCAAAATCTCCGCTTATTCAAGGTTGGTGTCTACTTTCCTGATTACTCCCAGCTTATGGACAACAAAGGAAGGAATGTAAACTTCTATATTTTTTGACTTTAATACCTCACTGGTAACTAGGAAATTAGCCTTGTCTGGGGTTTTCAGTTCCACCTTAACTTTTGTTTTTCCTGCTGAAGAGATGTTAAGGATAGAATTCTTCACTTCTGGCAAGGAAATATGCAATAATTTCCCTAGTGCCATAGGGTGCAAGCGGCCTCAAGTTTTTGTCCAAACATTCCATGTAAACTACGAATGGTCCCCTACCTGTACGTTTGTAAAAGTTGAGAGACCTCGGAGTAGGTGCAGGTCCCACAGGAGGGGTGTTAGTTGCAGCATGTTGGTTAGGAGTGAGCCCAGAAGCAGTTGCTACAGGGGGGTCAGCTACATTTGAAACGTCAGTTACAGGTAAGAGCTGATTACCGTCTGCTATTAAGGTTTTGGAATTTCTTAAATCCAGACTGACCTCACTTTGTCGCTTGTTTCTCGTAGCGGAGAAGCTGGAGGAATCCTGTTCCGATAAATCCATATGCTCTTCTGCCGGCTGTATTCCAGATTCTCCCCGAACAACTGCTAACGAGTGGCTGATCACAGCCGTCGTGTTGTCCAGTGCAGTTCCTGGAGGAGCTGGTAAGGGTGCTGCATCTGGATGTAGCCGCTGGGCAGGTGGTTGTTGTTGATGTTGTCCCATAGGGGCGTCGAAGTCACCACCCCCTTCTCCATACACCCCACCATACATGGCGGGGCTTGCCGTCACCGATAGTAATGTCAGGTGTTAATGTGCCTAACAGAAAACCGTACCAAACGAAAGCTGTTACGCGCGTGCACTAGTAGGTAAACACAAGCGTCACACGGAAGAGCGACCTCGTAGCACGTCTTAACACTTCCGCGTCTGCAAGCGAACTGTTTGTCACACTTAGTAACTGTTAACATGCAATAATGTTTGAAGTTAACTATCCAGTCACGAACCAAGAGAACTTATTTAAACAGTAATTACGAATGCATTGTTATAGTGAACAGACGGCACAGTGTTGTTGTTTGTACATTCTTGCTTGTTAGTTGCACGATTATGTAACGAATATATGGTTACATACTTAGAACATATACTGCTAATGAGATTTTAATGCAACATTTTGGTTTACTTGAAAAGACATTCTTTATTTGAAGTACTTTCTGTGAGATTAAAGAAGACTTAGTATTTGGTTTCTTTGACAGCTACACGATTATATCACAACGCTACTAATGAGTGACACAATTTATATTATTGCTTTTGCGCTGTATCTGTTTTATATCTGCACAGTTTTTCTGAATTCTTCTGGAAAATAGAACATGTTTCAGTAGTAACTTTTGTGGTATAGCTACAATGACACAGCCTTTTTCGTAGCACAACAATACATTACAGTATAGTACTTTCTTGATCACGATAATGTACGTAATAATTGCGATATCTATACGTATAGCATTTCACTTTTGCTTATAATGAGGTAAGTACATTGACTTCTACAGAACTTTGCTTACAGACGACGATAATTACGACGCTTGGCTCATTTTATACTCTTACGTAATGACAGAGATTATATTACAACAAGACGCACAGTTTAGCGCTACAGTACACGTATTTGTGTGATTAATTTTGTACTTAAAACATTCATTTTTAAAGATTTCTTAATTACAAAGATACAAAGGTTTTCCGTGATACATTCACTCCGTTGCTGTAATCTGTAACACCTGAGGGTATAATTACATTAATCCTCAGGGGGTACACGCCTATTTTGTGTAATAAGTGAGGCAAGCGCTAGGAGCCGCACTAATATGATATTTGCTTATACAATTTTACACATCGGTACCATATTTCTCTAACACAAAACTGCACAGCTATCTGATCATTTAACTGAGAGAGACAAACATTTTTTTACTACATCAGCAACACATGTTTACCCAAATACACAGCTGGATAACTTCACACTTATGAAATTGTATTTTGTCTGTACTTTGTGGTCTGTTCATATTTTTTCAGAACCATTGTGATACTATGAGAGCTTTGAATGATGTATTTGGTATGGGATCATGATTTTTAAAGTACATTTGAGGTAGATGACACTATTGAAATGAGCAGAGAATATTTTTCAGGTTTTCAAATTATTGCACAATGCTACGACGTTTTGAGATTTGACTGAAGTGTTATGGTGTTATTATTACGATGACTATGTGTATTATACTGTTGAGGTATTTTTACGATCAATAAGCTGATACTGTATGAGGAATTTGATTATGCTATGTATTTATTATGATGAAATATTGAAGAAGTGTCGACAAATATGTATATATGTAATAAGGTAAGGAATAATGAGTAGTGTTTAGGGACTCCGATTTGTGAAAAAGGATGTTGGAAGTCTAGAATCGTACTTTAAGAGTTATGAAACGTGTGTACATGCGTGAATGTATCACAACACTGCTACTCATGCGATTTAGTTTCTACACGTTTCTACTGTAATTTTTCGACCTGTGAAATTTTATTGGTATCAAACTGTCACTGTAGCCGAGACTGCTGTAATAAATGTTTCGGTAAGGAAGTTAAGTGACCTTGACGTAATGTGTTGTGCGCGCCCAGCTGTGCCAGTTGCCTGGAGAAAAAGCTATTAGGTGGAGGAAAAATAGGCCATTAACCTCGCTGTTGACATTCCTTTGTAGAAAGCATCACAAATACGACACGCTCGTACATGAAAACGTGATTACAGTTTGTAGCTTGTACTTTCTCTTATTTACTGAAATGCCTAATGAAATGAAAAAAAAACATTTTATGACTAATGTCTTTCCAGTTGAAAGATATTTTACCGCCTTAGGAGATGCCATATGGATAGTGAATGACGTTTTATGCCTTGCTTTATGTATATATTTGCCTATTTTGTTTAATATCTAGTTTATAGTTGCACTGCAGCATTGGTTAAAATAAAATTTAATAGGGGTACCAATAGAAATGGTTTCTTTCTGCAAATGCACTAAATGATAATTTTTATGATATACTTTCTTAGAAGAGGGAGCAAAAATAGACATTTCCCTTCGCAGGAATTGCGTACATAATCTTATCAACAATTTGGTAAGTTGTTTTGTAGAGTAAGTTAAGGTGATACATCACTCTGGTGTTGAAATCTGACATAGGTATTAGACATTTCCTATCTTCACTGTAATATTTTTTTCTGCTTGAGCTTTATCATGTTTAGGCATAGGTAATTTCATTTGCTGCTGCCATTTTCCAGGCATAGTTCTACTGAATTTTACATTGTATTAAACCAGTTTACTACTGATTTATTTTTCATGTTGATCCACATTGGCTCATGTTATTTCTAATGTTGCATTTGCTCTGCTAATTTAGATATACTGCTGCTTGCTTTGCCAATTTGTATTTTTTTGTCATTGCTGTTTGTGTTAATTGTTGCGTGCTGCTGCATTGCCTCGTCCCTTAGTATATATATCTGAGCTTAGTAGATTTAAGTTAGCTTAAGAGGAGGTAGGCTATATAAGAGAATAAGTGGTGATGAATTGGAAGAAATGCATTCAGAAGTTATATGAAAAAAGATGTGGGCCAAAATGAGTATTGTACAACGAGAAACAATTATTTTGAAAGAGGAGATGAACAAAAAAGTAGGGTTTAGGGACAACAGGTTTAGATAGGATTTTCTTGGAAATAAATGTTGAGGTAGGATAATGGAAAATAAATAATGAGGTAAGAAATATGTGAACATATAAATACAGAGAGCGTGCTTGGATAGGATTTTTTTTTTGTGAGAACAAATGTTGAAATTGCAAGAAAGATCTATAGAATCAATTTTGGGTTGGACTGTAGTACCAAATGTTACACTGAAAACAAACTCTACCCTTTCCTTTTGTGTTACTCCGCCATATGTTTGCGTACCCCTGTGTATTTGTGTTCTTCCTGTCTTTATGTGTTTATCTGATAAGAGTTATGTTGTAGAATTTTTATAATACTATGTTATTTACTTTGCAAAAATATTTAGACATTATTTATTCTGTTGTGTTTTAATGCTCATATGTGAAGTTAATCTTTCGAAAGCTATTCTCATTTTTTTTATTTATTTACTTATGTCATAATTCCTGCAACACTGATGTTGTGAAGCCAGTATTACTACCAATGTTATCTGTACTTTTATGTTCTTTAATGATGTATTCTGTATCTTTATAATTGTATTCTTATGCCATAAATTTGTAATTGTATAGACACCAGTTCTTCAAATTAAGTTTCATTTCACTGCACACGTTTCTGTTGGTCATAATATATGCACAATATGTGAAAAAAAGGGACTGTTGGTCCTCATACATGTGTTGATAATTCAGCAAGGGACTGATTAAGAGCATTGCTGGTTCTAAGGACAATTCCAAAAACTTTGTGAGTGCACAAGTGGTGGTTTATCGACTTGCTATATTATCCGCAAGACCCTTTGATGGTGATTGTGCACCAGCACAGCCGCAACGGATGGCTGCTAACAATCTCAACAAGCACTACAGTGGGTCTGCACCTTTGATGGCCCACCAATACCATTATCTCTACAAGGACTACAGTGGGTCTGCGCCTTTGATGGCCCATCAATACCATACTCTCTACCAGGACTACAGTGGGTCTGCTCTGTGATGACCTACCTACGAAAATTCTTCAAAACTTGGACTGACTCTGCTGTGGGTTTGCTCTGTTGTGGCCCATTACCTGTCTGTATGTCAAAATTAGCACTGTCTTTCCGTTGGAAGGACAACACTACCTCTTCAAGACTGCATGGAAATTCAATAATACCATGTGCATTTTCTTTTACCGCTCAGACTTTGAGAAATAAAAACTGCAATTACTACTGTGATGAACGATCAGGACTGTCTTTATGGACTGTAAGAAAATCTTTGCTTTTGACCAACAATTGATCAGTAAGTGTGTGCAGTTGATATTTTTGTTATTGTAATTATGAAAAAAACTTTCCAATCTGTATTGGCCACTGCACAAAACAATTTGTAAATTTTTTCGGGGGGAGCATGGGGGCTATGCAAGTAGGCTGATTAGGTTTTTATGTTTGTAACGCCACATAGTGCTCTGTATGAAAATCACTGGCTGTGCTGTGTGCAGTCTGTGGCTTATTTGCATTGTTGGAATATTTGCCATTGTAGTGTTGGGCAGTTGGATGTGAACAGCGCGTAGTACGGCGCAGTTGGAGGTGAGCCGCCAGCAGTGGTGGATGTGGGGAGAGAGATGGCGGAGTTTTGAGAGCGGATGACCTGGACGTGTGTCCGTCGGAAAGAGTAAATTTGTAATTCTGTATGAACTGATATATACATGATGACTTCTGAATATTATTAAGGTAAATACATTGTTAGTTCTCTATCAAAATCTTTCATTTACTAACTATGCCTATAAGTAGTTAGTGCCTTCAGTAGTTAGAAACTTTTAATTAGCTTGCAGTTTTGGCGCTCGCTGTAGTGCAGTACTTCGAGTAACGAAGATTTTTGTGGGGTAAGTGATTCATGAAAGGTATAGGCTATTGTTAGTCAGGGCCATTCTTTTGAAGGGATTATTGAAAGTCAGATTGCGTTACGCTAAAAATATTGTGTGTCAGTTTAGTGTTGATCAGAATAAGTAAAGAGAGAAATGTCTGAGTACGTTCAGTTCCGGTAAGCTGTTTGAAAATCAAATAACGTAAAAGGTTTATCAGCACAGTAATTCATAAATTTTTTTAAGGGGAGGTTTCAATACGGTTCGCTGATGACTTTGCTATCCTGAGTGAAAGTGGAAAAGAATTATAGGATCTACTGAACAGAATGACCCGCCTGATGAGTACAGAATATGGACTTAGGCTAAATGGAAGCAAGACGAAAGTAATGAGAAGTAGCAGAAAAAGAGAATAGCCAGAAACTAAACATCAGAACTGATGGTCACGAAGTAGATGAAGTTAAGGAATTCTACTGTCAATGCAGCTAAATAACCAATGACAGACAGAGCAAGGAGGACATCAAAAGCAGACTAGCACTGCAAAAATGTCATTGGTTGGTTGGTTGGCTGCGGGGAAGGGACCAAACAGCAAGGTCATCGGTCCCATCGGATTAGGGAAGGATTGGAAAGGAAGTCAGCCGTGCCATTTCAACTAATCTAAAAGGAAACCCTAGTGGGATTATATAAATAATTTTAGTGTTCTAAAAACATTTATTTTTTCTAAAACAGACATAAACTATGCTAAACAAGTGACTGATTGAGTACCATAAACAACTAACAGGTGATATTTAAGAGTACACTGAACAAGGATCCTGGGTTGGCAAAGACAGTGGAATTGATCTGACGCTGGGCAGACTTTTATTGATCAAATCTACTGAAGTTTCTCAGCATAGGTGCTGCTGAGAGCAAGTGATGGTTGAGATCAGTACGCCCTGACAATGCCGAAGCTCCAGTACGTTGCTCTGTGTACTTAGGGCGGCCCACGTGACTTGCAACTGGCGAGACGTGTGCGGCGGAGGTGAGACGTGGAGGCGGCACCTGTGAATCCATCGCGGCCATGAAAGAAATGCAAAAATCTCACTATCTAGCGATCAGGCAGAGGGAACACAATTTACTCTCTACCAGAGCCTTGAAATCACGATAGATTTCAGTGTGTGACACACCATTTCGCTTGTCGTACCAAGGACCAATTTGGCTCACTTATAGGACAGAGCGCACGGGGATACCAAACGTTAAGACTGGTAAACAAAAAACGAATATGTGTGCCCTCAGCAAACGAGTAGTCCGAAACGTTTGAAGTCACACTGTCGGTACAGTGAGAACTTCACCACAGGCTCCTCAGTCCAAACTACTCACAAGTGAAGTCAGTCTCAGTACAGGTCCCAAGTACAAACCACACATGCCAGAACTTCAGCTAGAAGTGCTTCAAGACCAATGTCCGGCACCCGAGTGCCTCGCACATCTCCAAGAAAAAAAATTGCTTTTTGCCACAAAGTGCACGAACGACACCGCCTTCACCCCATGTTGAGCCAATTACAGGGCTCTAGAGGCGCTAAATCTCCCCTCCCACATGACGGCAAAAACTCATGTCGAACCAGAGTAAGAGTTAAAAACCCTGCATCTGTGACAAAAAAGGAAACTGCCAATTACTGGCTTTTTTAATTTTTCGCAAAGTCGCGTCGCTTCCCACGGCAATAGGCGAACAGATACAATCTTAAAGATCTTTATCTAAATAACCTGTGCTTTGGAGCTTAGTCCTAGCTATGTGTTGTAGTGAAGATTCTATCTCTAAGCGTTTCTCAGACGCCGGATGTTTCTTATACAACTGAGGTGAGAGAGTAACTTTTCGTCTCTCAAATCTACGCAGTATAAACTGCGACATCTATGGATTCATTGTGGGGAGTACACACCGACAGTCATGTGAAATTGTTTTGAATACGTCTTCTGAAAACTGTCTTGAGCAGCTAGCTGGGCAACCCACATGCATTGGAAATATCTTAGGCCTTTTATTTTAGCTGAAATAGGATGGACCTTATTGACAATGTCAGTATAGAAATGGGGATTAGCGAGCATGATGTAATTATAGCAACTATGATTACGAAAGTTTATAAATCAGCCAAGAAGGCTAGGAGAGCGTTTCTGGAAGACAGAACAGATAAGCTGTTATTAGCACCTCACTTAGGCAGTGAATTGGCATCATATAGTTCCAGTACGGTGTATGTAGAGGAATTACGGGTAAAGTTATTGCAGATTGTATATCGTGGTCTGGAGAACTATGTGAGTAGTAAGAGGATAAAAGATGGAAAAGACCTACCATGGTTTATTAACGATAATCGGAGAATGCTGAGGAAACCGAAGGTGTTGCACTTTCGGTTCAAAAGGGAACGCACAAATGAAGGCAGGCGAAGATTAGTAAAGATTCGTGCGTTTGTGAAAAGATCTATGCGCGAAACATACCACACCACCATCGTGACACATTAGCAAAAGATCTGGCAGAAAATTCGAAAAAATTCTGGTCTTACGATTATTCTTAGTCCTAAGAACGAAAGGCATGGTCGACAGATAATATGATTTACTCATATATCTATTGTAGACCTCTGCGATGTGAAATGTCCGATAAGCGATCACGTCCGGCTGCTAAAACTTTCTACTTCGGCGGACTAGCAGTTAGCGAGAGGGTAGGGAAGTGTCTGGACATGATATTCTTAGTGGAGACTCTTTGTTGGTAGGACTTCTTGTTGATCAGTTTGGTGTGGCAGCTGAAGATACCAAACGAATGTTGCAGTTTTAAATTTCACATTCAAGAAATCGTTCACACAGGAGAATCGTACAACCATACCGTCGTTTGACAATTGGACAGACTACGGTATGGACGATGTAGTCATAAGCATACCTGACGTAGAGAAGCAACTGAACGATCTGGAAACAAATAAATCACCAGGTCCGGATGGAGACCCAGTTAGATTTTACAAAGAGTAACCTAAAGTATTGGCCCCTTTCTAGCTTGCATTTATCGTGAATCTCTCGCCCAGCACAAAGTGCGCAGGTGACTTCAGTATATTAAAAGGTTAAAAAACGGAACCACAAAATTATTGACCAACATCCTTAATTTATATCTGCTGCAGAATCCTTAAATATAGTCTCTGTTCGAATAAAATAAACTTTCTTGAGACTGAAGAGCTTATGTCGACGAATCAGCATGATTTTAGAAATCATCATTTGTGTGAAACTCAGCTTCACCTTTTCTCACTTCTGCTGAGAACTATGGATGACGGACAACAGGTAGATTGCTTATTCCAAGATTTTCGGGAAACATTTGACACGGTGCCCCATTGCAGCCTGATAACGAAGGCACGACCATATCGAATAAGTTCACAAGTATGTGAGTAGCTCGAAAACTTCTTAAGGGACTCCGGAAAGGCTCAAAATCATGAAAAGTTCAATTTTTACTTTTTTTGCATTTTCTGAATATGCAGACTATTACCTTTTAATAGATATATAATTTATTCAATTCCGAAGACTACAACTATTTTTAAATTTTTTTTGAAATGTGTTCTACATGGGCGTGACCACTGTGGCGCTGTTAAACTGCTGTCAAATGGTGTTATTATTAACGTCCGTGTTCATCAGGTACATTTTAGTGATGTGAGATAAAGTATGTGTTGTGGCTAACCTGTGATGGTTCAATATATATCGCTGGTGTGATTGTCGATTGTTTCATGTTTATTTACTCTGTCGTTATCTCGAAAATATTCGTAATTAATTGTTTCTTGAGTCTCTGTTTTGTTGAAGTATAATAATGAGTAAAAGTAAAGTTATTAGAAATCCTCTGAAGGCTTTTAAGAAAAGGAGAAATGTTGTAAAGCCAAAGGTATGTGTTATTATTGCAAACAATAAAGACGATGAAAATCCCCAACATAGCTTGTGTCCCAAAGAAGAAGACAGTTGGTGTAAATATAACAAAGGATTGCTAACTGGTGAAGTGTACACTCATAAGCATAGTCTGCCTCATGCAATAATGGAGGTGATAAAACCTAATTTCAGAGACTTAGCAGCACCTGAGCTGTTGAAAAAGTGTATTCATGGAAAAACTCAAAACGCCAATGAAAGTGTAAATAGTGTTATATGGTCGAGAATCCCTAAGACTGTATTTGTTGGAATAGAAACACTTCACTTTGGTGTGTATGATGCTGTTGCGACTTTCAATGATGGCAACATTGTAAGGTGCAAGGTATTTAGAAATATGGGAATGAAGATAGGTTCTAACATGGTACGAGCGATGCTTGCTTTAGACAAGGAACGCCTTCGGGCTGCAGACAGGGCTGTAAAGAGTCTAGAAATACAAGCAAGAGTAAACAGGAGGAGGAACAAGAGGAAGCTGGAGGAGGAGTTTGCAGAGGATGAAGATAATCCATCCTATGGACCTGGAATGCACTAAAAAATTAATCCAATCTTTGTCGCTCGATTCCCAAAACTTTTTTCTCATACTAATTACATGTTTTCTAAGGATCTTCCAAACATATTTGTTTCAAACTTTCAGTAAATGTTACACAGTACCTTCTGCATAATTTAACACAGCCTTTTTCCAAAAAACTGTATATTTTTGAATATATAAATAAAAAATTGCAAAAAAATGTTGTGAATTTTCATTACAATTGAAAAAAAAATCATCTTTAATAACTGAACTAAAATTTTGTAAAATCCCTGTGTTAAGTTGTAGCCCATATTCCAATAAATAATCTGTAAAAAGTTCAACTTCCTACCTCAAATACTTTGTGAGGAAAGATGTAATTTATAAGCGTTATTTTAACATTGCAAGTATAGGGCGTTCCGGAGGCCCTTAAATAATAGAATCCAGTGTGTAGTCCTCGACTGCAAGTGCTCAGACAAGGGTATCGTCAGGAGTGCCCCAGGGAACTCTGATAGGACCGCTGTTGGTCTCTATTTACATATATGATTTGGCGGACAGGGTTGGCAGCAGACCGCGGCTGTTTGGTTCGACATGGTTCAAAATGCTCTGAGCACTATGGGACTTAACATCTGAGGTCATCAGTCCCCTAGAACTTAGAACTACTTAAACCTAACTAACCTAAGGACATCACACACATCCATGCCCGAGGCAGTATTCGAACCTGCGACCGTAGTGGTCGCGCGGTTCAAGACTGAAGCGACTAGAACCGCTCGGCCACCACGACCGGCGACTGTTTGTTGATGATGCCTTGGTGTATGTTAAGGTATCGAAGTTGAGTAACTATAGGAAGATTTGAGAGGACTTGGAGAAAATTTCTAGTTGGGATGATGAAAGGTCTCTGTTGGATTCCTTTCAGGTTAATTTCTTAAATCTGTTGTCATTTACGGCATAAATTCCTCTTCTAAATTTACTGCGGTATTTCTGACTATCTGGGAGGAGACTGAGCAGTGAAACGTGTTACTTTTACACATAAACAACAACGATATGTCACACTACTACACTTTAAAACACAGTTTATATGTAATTCATGTCACACAGTCTCATACGGAACCTACATCCGCTTTCTTTTATATACTGTATATGATATCAGATACTGTCATCCCCCTTCCCTTCTGTGTGAGAGGATGAATGAGCAAATGTGTTTCTAGTTGCATGCTTGATAGTAGCAGACAAGCCTGTCTGCTAGAGAACAGTAGGACCAACGTCGGAACAGGTAGCTACGCTTTCTAAAAGCAGAGAGGTTTCCATTCTTAGCACGTCCGTCTCTTGTCATGTTGGCATAGGAAACTGTCTCTCTGGTCACTTCCGTTGGTATCTGGGAAGCACGCTCGGTAGGAGCGCAGGTCAGTCTGTCCGTGGCGAGCGTCTGAAGTGGTAAGATCTCCGGCTAAGCGCGTGTCTGCTAAGTCCGTGGGACAATGGATTTCGTAAGTTCTGCTTAACTGAAAATTTAATCACCTTTATTTCAGGTTAGCTCTAAAATATATAATGTTATCTTAAACTGCAACGCAGTGTAATTCGAGTGTGAAGTTCAGAATATCTTCCGGTAGTTGCTTTGTCACTACTTTGTGAGTAAAGTGGAACCACGTGTTGATCAGTAACTCTAAGATCATCAATCTTAAATGCGAATGTGGGTGAGATTATAACGTTTCGTCTTGACAATATTTTCCAATATAGCAACTTTTCTTTATGTTCAACCCACGTGGGGTGTACTTTGCGAGACCAGTACCACGTGCTTATACAATTGTTTGACCCATCAGGTTAATAGTAAGACGTTAGTAACCAGTTCGAGGTTTTTCTTTTGTAAATTGCTTTTCGATCTAATTTATTTTAATTATCAAAATTATTGTGGAGTTACATTCTATGTGTAAACCAAGTTGACCACGTGAAGCATGTGGTGTAATCATCAAAGTAGCCCTCAGCTATTCTTTTCGGGAAGATTTCACAGAGAGTTAGTATGAATTTAGTATACCAGTAATTACATGACAGACAGGATTGTGCTACGAACGTAACTTCTTTGGGTGAAAATTGAATCGGTTGGTTGTGGTTAATTTCCTCTTGCATATGTTTCAACGTTCTTCGTGTGTTATTTTATGAATGCAGTGTTGTATGCAGTCTCCCAATCTTGGCTCCATATTTGATGTGTTCCATAAGATTACAATCTCACATTTTCACAATCCTAAATACGGCACCAGCTTAGTTATGAATCGAGTTTAATATGCTGAAATTTCAGTGATCAATGTTAAAATAAATTTCCAAATATAAACTGATTTATTTCTTGTTATTTAAATTCTCTTATATATATATATATATATATATATATATATATATATAAGAGAATTTAAATAAGAAGAAATAAATCAGTTTATATTTGGAATATATATATATATATCACCGGTTGTCGTATGACTATTAAAGGATTATAATTAATGTTAGTCTGGTTGGGAATTTGGTAAGCTAGACTGGATACCTGGTGAAACAGATGCGCAGTAATGCAAGGTTAACTTCCCCAGGCAGCTCACAGCTTTTAACCCGCTTTTATTTTCTATCAGCACCGCTTTCATAGCAAATTAAAGTAACAACGTTGCATTGATGAATGGCAGCGAGCTCTAAATGTGGGGAAATGTAAGTTAATGTGGATGAGTAATGTTAGGATACAGTAGTACTAGTGTCCTGCTTGACACACTCAAGTCGTTTAGATATCTGTGTAACGTTGCAAAGCGATATGAGATGGAACGAGCATGTGTAAGTAGCCTGTTTGTATGTTGGCAGCGCTATAGGCTGTGTTAATATCGCTGACAGCGCTCTGCGCCCACGCCAAGAGAGTCTGTGGTTGGTCGGACTATCAGTCAGCGAGTGGTTAGGGAAGTGTGTGGACATGATATTCTTAGGGGAGACACTGTGTTGGGAGGACATTCACTGTAGAGTGAGGTGAAATGATGTGTGTATAAGAAAATGCGCAAGGGAATGTATGATGACGGATGTTTGGTTGATAATGTTTGGGCAGTGGAGTTATTGACAACTATATTATTTTTGGAACTGGATGTCACATGAATAAGGTAAAATTTTCTAAATACATTGTTTGCTCTTCAACAAAATCTTTCTTTCGCTAACCATATGCCTCCTAGTAATTAGAGTCTATAGCAATAAGAATATTATTATTTAGCTGGCTGTAGTTGCTACTTGCTGTGATTGCTGTAGTTCGTGTTATGAAGATTTTCTGTGAGGATTTGTATGATTGTTAGGGTTTCTTGCAATTCAGGACCATTCTTTTGCGTTAATTTGTTGGAAGTCATGTTGTCAATGTATAGCATTCAGATTGCGTTGGGCTTGTATATTGTGAGTAATAATTGAATATTTTAAGTGTGAGTTATCTTTCTCAGGGAAAACTCACAAGGGGAGGCCGCCAATTGTGAAATTCAGATTCGACTCATACTGCGCATAATAAAAGCTCATGGCCAGAGGTGTAATGTGGCGAAGCACCAAGATGCACTTCTCAGCCGTTGTCGAGAAAATCGACAGTTAAAAGAAACCGTTGCGGTGAAATACTCTCGACGATTAGTAATTTTCTACAGCGTCGTGGCGCAGCGGTAAGCGCTCGGTTTCGTAATATGAAGGTCGCCGGATCGAATCTCGCGCCATGCAATTTTTTTTATTATTAGTTTTTTGTAATTCATATATATATATATATATATATATATATATATATATATATATATATATAAAGTATTAATGAATTGCTTATGCATGTTGGTGAAGGCGGATCGCTCTCCAATTGTACCGCCTCCATTTTCCCGTTTTTTTTTAACAGGGTGTACCAAAGCTCTCCCGTCCGCACTGATTTTCGACAATGTTCTAAGTTGCGCTAGGGACCGCATCTACCTTCTTTCGAAGTTAGCAGGCAACTACGCTGTTATGCGGCGGCTCGTTTCGGCCCATTCAACAACTGTCATTCAAGTGTAACGAGCGAGTAACGGAGTTTATATTTCATACCCGCCACAGCAAATTTGTGTTCGTGGGGTCTCTATTCTAATTCGAACGTTTGACTTACGCTATACGTATTCGTTTCGGAATATCGTTTCTACGTCTTCCGTTAACTATGCGTGGTTAACATTATGAAGACAATAACATTTGTGAAATACAACTTTGTTTGCGGAAAACATAATGATGTTCGAAGTCGCCAGTTTTTCCACGACAAACGACTTTCAACAACTTATTATATGCATAATTGTTGCAAGTGATTTTATATATATATATATATATATATATATATATATATATATATATATATATATATATATATATGAATTATAAGAAAAACAAACACTAAAAAAAAACGTTACATAGCGCGAGATTCGATCCGGCGACCTTCGGATTACGAACCAGAGCGCTTACCGCTGCGCCACGACGCTATAGAGAATTTTTAATCGTAGAGAGTATTTCACTGCAACGGTTTCTTTTAACTCGATTTTCTCGACAACGGCTGAGATGTGCATCTTGGTGCTCTGCCACATTACACCTCTGGCCATTGGCTTTTATTATGCGCAGTATGAATCGAATCTGAATTTCGCAATTGGCGGCCTCCCCTTGTCAGTATAACAGTGTTTAATAAAAAATAATGAAAGAGGCAGCTCCACATGTGAGAATTGTGTTAGGAAAGGCGAATGGTGTTCTTCGGTTTATTGGGAGAAACAGTGGTTTACCTGTTAAGGGGACCGCATGTAGGACTCTGGTGCGTCGTATTGTTGAGTACTGCTCCAGTGATTCGGATCCGTACGAGGTCGTATTGAAGGAAGACATCGAACCAGTTCAGAGGCGGGCTGCTAGAACTGATACTGGTCATTTCTAATAACACGTAAGTGGTACGAAGATGCGTCGGGAACTCAAATGGGAATCCCCAGAGGGAAGGCGCCATTCTCTTCGAGAAACACTGTTTAGAAAATTTAGAGATTTACCATCTCAAGTGGACTGCCGAACGATTCTATTGCCGCCGACATACATGTTGCGTAAGTACCACGAAGATAAGATACGAGAAATTAGGGCTCATACGGAGGCGTACAAACAGTCGTTTTTCCATCGCTCTATTTGGGAGTATAACAGGAAAGGAAATGACAATCAGTGGTACAGGGGACCCTCCGCCTAGCACCGTACCGTGGTTTTCGGAATATCTATGTGGATGAAGATGTAGATGCCCCGGCGGCCCAAGACCTGCGGCAACTCATGGCGCAGAGCCCTTTCCATCGTTGTGTGCTTTCCAGATATTCCTATATGTGTAGGTATCGGTGTATATTCCTCTCCCAGTCGCAATTACGGGAATTCTGACTGACGTATTGCAAATATTTGGATGACCTAATTGCACTGTATATTTACGTATCAGAGTGAACATTTACGAAAACAGATTCTCCCACCAGCAATTACCAGAAATTCCGACGTTTTGGAACACTGAGCGCAAATTTACGTAAGCATTTTCACACTACGTCGGAATGCTCTCCGAGGGGATCTGAGTGTGTGACCTATTTCAACCACGAAATGTAGAATTGTGTGTAACATGTCAAAAGAGTAGAAATCTCGCAGTGACCTGGATCGACTATGGAACAGACATCTCTCTCTGTATCTCTGTGTATTCGGTCGTGGCAGAACGGACGTGCGACGTATCCCTAGCAGCGCGTAAGAGAGAACGGAACGTGTAACCCATTTCTCGCGCATACCTTCGCGGCAAATGTAAGAGGCTAAGTTCGCAACCAGCAGCGCGATAGGCCACTAAGAGGAGACGTGTTGGTAATTACAGTATTCGAAGTTGCAATAGTAGTATTTAACGGTAATTATACCCGTTATTCCTCGACTTTTTTTGAAATTATCCCTGATAATTATACCCCATGTCATATGCGAAGTGGCTATCGTAATATTTAATTTAGCCATATTTGTTCCTAGACAGTTACCGCGAAATATGTAGACGAGCTGTCAATCAGAATGGTGCTGTATAGAATGATGATGTGATGGAAAGATTTGGCGGCAAATATACAAATGGGGCGACTTAAATTCAACCAAAGTGAGCCAGTTTTTCCAGAATGGGGGTTGGAAGCTATTTGAAACTAAGAGGCTGAGGGATTGAATCTCTTGTAGCTCTTATTCCAAGATCTCGATCCATGTCAAAAATGCCGTTGTACACGCCAATGCCGGCCGAGGTGGCCGAGCGGTTTTAGGCGCTACAGTCTGGAACCGCGTGACCACTACGGTCGCAGGTTCGAATCCTGCCTCGGGCATGGATGTGTTTGATGTCCTTAGGTTAGTTAGGTTTAAGTAGTTCTAAGTTCTAGGGTACTGATGACCTCAGGAGTTAAGTCCCATAGTGCTCAGAGCACATTGAACCATTTTATCCGCCAATAGGAGGCAAGAAGGGTAAAAGGACGGGAAGGGCTGTGGATGGGAGGTCGGAGAAGGAGGGAGGAGACAAATGTGCCCTCGTATAGGTATTCCAAAAAGTGGACTGGTACTCTCTTTGGTACACTACGCTTGTGGCTTATATTACAGCGAGTTATAGTGCTGCGTAAGTACCTCCCAATATTCCACAGAAAGGGAGCAGAATTTACTAGCGCAATTTCCACAAGTCGTCGTGATTAAATAATCGATTCAGACGAACCTCAAGCGGCGAGTTCATCAGTTTCTTTATGAATCACAAGACTTAAAGGAGAATGTTACTTTAAAAAAAAAAATCACGAAAAAAAATTGTTCAAATGGCTCTGAGCACTATGGGACTTAACATCTATGGTCATCAGTCCCCTAGAACTTAGAACTACTTAAACCTAACTAACCTAAGGACATCACACAACACCCAGTCATCACGAGGCAGAGAAAATCCCTGACCCCGCCGGGAATCGAACCCGGGAACCCGGGCGTGGGAAGCGAGAACGATACCGCACGACCACGAGCTGCGGACTTTTACGGAAAAAAAAAGAGAGACACCTTAAGAGTGGCGTAGTTGAACGTAACACATATTTAAAAATTTTAGAACCGCTTCTCCGGCCCCAGATAACCAAGTTTAAACCACACGATATTTACGATGTTACAGTACCTATTTTGTTCAGAAGTACGATACAACGTTCCTTTTGACATGCATGCATCGTACTACTGAACAACACAGGTACTGCAATATTGTACTGATTCACTGAAACTGTCAAGCGACTATAATTTAAAATGTCCCCCCCCCCCCCCCCCTGTAGGGAAATGCATATAATGGATGTACGAGTGCAGGATGTAGACACATAGTTGCCGGCCTGTTGAAGTTCGGGTCTGGCGGTGAATCGCCCTCGGATAGCCTAATGGTAAGGCGACCGCCCGCGATAACCAGGAAATCCGGCTTCGAGTCCCTGTCAGGCACACATTTACGTTTTAGTCATTCCTTTATGCAGATGAAGGTTACCCATATTCGCAACTGCGAATATATTGCATTTATAAGTTAATAACAGTCAGGCAAAAAGTAATACAAACGGTCTCAAAACTGAGATCGGCAGGAAGTGCAAAATGTCTAAGCAAGCATGACTAGAGGACAAATGTACGGATATAGAGGCTTATCTCACTAGGGGTAAGATAGATACTGCCTACAGGAAAATTAAAGAGATCTTTGGAGAAAAGAGAACCACTTGTATGAATATGAAGAGCTCAAATGGAAACCCAGTTCTAAGCAAAGAAGAGAGAGCAGAAAGGTGGAAGGAGTATATAGAGGGTCAATACAAGGGTGAGGTACTTGAGGGCAATATTATGGAAATGGAAGAGGATGTAGATGAAGATGAAATGGGAGATACAATACTGCGTGAAGAGTTTGAAAGAGCACTGAAAGACCTGAGTCGAAACAAGGCCCCGGGAGTAGACAACATTCCATTGGAACTACTGACGGCCTTGGGAGAGCCAGTCCTGACAAAACTGTACCATCTGGTGAGCAAGATGTATGAGACAGGCGAAATACCCACAGACTTCAAGAAGAATATAATAATTCCAATCCCAACGAAAGCAGGTGTTGGCAGATGTGAAAATTACAGAACTATCAGTTTAATAAGTCACAGCTGCAAAATACTAACGCGAATTCTTTACAGACGAATGGAAAAACTGGTAGAAGCCGACCTCGGCGAAGATCAGTTTGGATTCCGTAGAAATATTGGAACACGTGAGGCAATACTGACCCTACGACTTATCTTAGAAAATAGATTAAGGAAAGGCAAACCTACATTTCTAGCATTTGTAAACTTAGAGAAAGCTTTTGACAATGTTGACTGGAATACTCTCTTTCAAATTCTAAAGGTGGCAGGGGTAAAATACAGGGAGCGAAAGGCTATTTACAATTTGTACAGAAACCAGATGGCAGTTATAAGAGTCGAGCGGCATGAAAGGGAAGCAGCGGATGGGAAGGGAGTGAGACAGGGTTGTAGCCTGTCCCTGATCTTATTAAATCTGTATATTGAGCAAGCAGTAAAGGAAACAAAAGAAAAATATGGAGCAGTTATTAAAGTCCATGGAGAAGAAATAAAAACGTTGAGGTTCGCCGATGACATTGTAATTCTGTCAGAGACAGCAAAGGACTGGGAAGAGCAGTTGAACGGAATGGACAGTGTCTTGAAAGGAGGATATAAGATGAACAAAACAAAAGCAAAACGAGGATAATGGAATGTAGTCGAATTAAGTCGGGTGATGATGAGGGAATTAGATTAGGAAATGACACACTTAAAGTAGTAAAGGAGTTTTGCTATTTGGGGAGCAAAATAACTGATGATGGTAGAAGTAGAGAGGATATAAAATGTAGACTGGCTATGGCAAGGAAAGCGTTGCTGTAGAAGAGAAATTTGTTAACATCGAGTATAGATTTAAGTGTCAGGAAGTCGTTTCTGAAAGTATTTGTATGTAGTGTAGCCACGTATGGAAGTGAAACATGGACGATAAATAGTTTGGACAAGAAGAGAATAGAAGCTTTGGAAATGTTGTGCTACAGAAGAATGCTGAAGATTAGATGGGTAGATCACATAACTAATGAGGAGGTATTGAATAGAATTGGGGAGAACAGGAGTTTGTGGCACAACTTGACAAGAGGAATGGACCGGTTGGTAGGACATGTTCTGAGGCATCAAGGGATCACAAATTTAGCATTGGAGGGCAGCGCGGAGGGTAAAAATCGTAGAGGGAGCCAAGAGATGAGTACACTAAGCAGATTCAGAAGGATGTAGGTTGCAGTAAGTACTGGGAGATGAAGAAGCTTGCACAGGATAGAGTAGCATGGACAGCTGCATCAAACCAGTCTCAGGACTGAAGACGACGACAACAACAACAACAACAACAACAACAACAAGACGAAAATAAATTTGAGTGGCACACAGTGTTCAGCGGTATTCGGTCTAGGTAAACGTTGCGCAAGTAGAATTTACATATCTGTGGTAGCCCAGTGCAGCCTCGTTTGCGCACGAGACAGTGTAATCTTCGTGTCGTGTAACTCTTGATGAAATCGGTTAATATTAACGGGCTTCAGTTTCTCACGAAATTGATGCACACACCTGTCGGGAAAATGTGTCTCCAGATACACTGACGGAAAAAAATCTGAACAACAAGAAGGATTTGCTGGACATAAACGAAAAATAGTAGGCGTGCTTCTACACCTCAAATTTCGCGTCACTCCATAAGAGTTGGGCCAGTAGCACCACTATGATGATACAAACCATGTTTGCTTTAAATCAACGCTGAAACGGTCGTGAGTGTTAGTTACACTTGAGACTGGACGTGGTACATTAGTGGAGAATGCCATGAAGGTTACAAAGATGCCAGTTTCAACACCTCACTCAGTTTGAACGAGGTCGATGAACAGAGCTACAAGTAGCTGGATATTAAATCTGCGATATAGTGGTACCTAAGCAAAAATAACTACTAAATTTCGTTTTCAACCGTGAGGTTACTAGGGAAGTAAATATATTTGACATAAATGAATACATACTTGCTAAAAGAAATTATATACGCCTAAGAGTAGAGTTCTACACTTCATGCTTCGTACTCTATATCAAAAATTCTAGAGTTTTGTGACATAATGCACAATCAATCTTCGAAGAACCATATTTGATAAAGGAAACGGTGAAATGTAGACAATATAATGGCTCAGCTTATCCGAAAGTAACTGAAAAATCAAGTAGTAGGAAGGGTTTAGCATTCACTACAAGCAGCATCATTCTTAACATAAAAAGGTTTGACTCATCAGGAAAAGAGTCTTTTCTTCCCTTACGAACTGATACATAGATTCCTCTCTATAGTATGGTACGAACATTCTGCTTACAAAATGGTTGCCCCTGAATATCTATTTTATGAAATTTCTTGCTGGGTGACATTGTTAGTATTGTTTGCTCACTAACGATTCTATGAATCCAGAAAAATTCGTAGGGTTTAGGCAATGGATTTTAAGTAAAATATAAGGAACCCAGTTTTACAAATCAAAACTAAATAGAGAAAAAGATAATCATTTACTAATGCTAGAAACCAGAGTGTAACCACCGTACAGAATCCATCCTTAACAGAATTGCTGGAAACAGATATTTAACAGCTGTTCCGCGAAATACTAATGTATTTACTAAACTGAATTAAAGGAGGCATAGCAACATACAAGACCCTAACTCTAAAATTTAGTATGCGGCGGTCAGTTTTAATTCTAAACCCTAAAAGATATACATGAACGTAATCGGGAAGACTAAAGAAGTTAATAAAGTAATAAAAATGCGAGTTTTCCATCATTCATAAGTACCTCATGTCCTTATTGAACACATACATGTTGCTGAGCATTGTGAATCACCTCCGTAATTAATTACTTTTTAGAAACGGCAAGAGAAGTTAGAGATTATCTGAATAATCCTGCTTTGACCTTCTATCACAGTAATGCTGAAAAATCATAAAATATCATATAATCACCTTTAGATTTACTGGTTTAATGAACAACTTCACTGGGGTAATCCCGATGTGAAAGAGTGTGTTCGGGGAAGTGGGACGAAGAGTATCCTACATTGGATAACGATTTATTTAACCTTGACTGACTACCTGGCGTAAAAAGTTTCTTGGAATGATTACACCATATGTGTCCAATATATCTATCGCCATCTGCTATCGCATATTTTTAACTGTCAGATTTTTTCCTTGACAATCCCCTAAACCTGTATAATAAATCACTCTGGAAATCCATATACTAAGTCAAATCAAATCATGAATGCTGCAGGAAAACTGGAAGTAATAATAACAAATCCAAATGATTGCAGATCTAATTAGCTCTATGCCTTTTCTTCTGCTACGGTGACGGATGCTTGTAATAGGTTGGAGCCTATTACTAGTAGCTGGCTGGTGAAAGGTGACAGTCACGAGGGGAACTACATGCGTCATAAAAATGTTTCTGCTTAAAGCGAAGTATCCAGCATCTACACACTGCCAAGAGCACTCTTTTCACCAAGTGCAATGTGAGCAACAAGTGAGGGTAGCCCAGCCCATTACAGGGTTACATTATACTTCAAGTGCAAACGATCCCTGTCAGCAAAGATAAGATGTGAATCACAGGGGGAAACATGACGCTGCTAGCGTAGGTACCAGCTGTCAGGCACGAAGGAGGCCAGCTAGAGTTTTTGTTCAAAATTTAGTTAGGATAGTAGACAGGGGAGATCCCAGGCATGTTTATATGATTGCCTTGTCATTGGTTGTAACCAGAACTCTATAACTGGGGAGATTTCCAGCTATGTACTAAACTCCAAGAGAGAAATCTGCCTCATTGGGTAACCACGGCAGAATCCATAACAGCAGGGAATTTGTTAGCATGTTTATTACAGTATCATTGTTCGGTGCTCCCTAGGATTTTTGCAATTGTTTCGCGAGATTCTGGTGCTTGTAGAACCAGCTGAGATTTGTAGCCGAGAGAGAAAAATCACTTGCTCCAGATGAGTCATGACGAATTCTTGATCCAGGGCCATCGCAGTGAGCATTCTCCAACTTATATGCCAGCACTGAACTTAGGACCTCAGCCATTACTGCATCCACCCTCAGTTTCGTCATTTATCTTGCCTCAAGTTTGCACTTTTTGAACTTTGCCGATTTCAGTTTTACAGCCAACTAGCCGCACTCAGTATGCATTTAGGTGAGAGTACTTGTGTTTGTTCATGCTTATCCAAGACTTTTCTTTAGCCCAATAACTTATTCCGCAATCATTGAACATATTCGCGAACACAGTTTTGTATCGTTTCTGTCATGTATCCAATCAGCTGTGTCATGTCTATATACTGTAGTATGGGTTGTAATCCCTTGATAATTTATTGTATTCCTTATGCAGTGGATAACACATTTTTAAGCCTTTAAGCGATAAATCAGATTGTCATAAAGAAAGTTTCTTTTGGTCGTTTGATGGATCCCACTATCAATAACTCTATTAGAGGAGCGTTACCCATAATTTATGCTTAATTAATCCAACCCCCCGCCCCCGCCGCAGTTAATTAGTTAGACAAGCCGTTTTCATTTCCACGATATTGTTTTCTTTTCATCTGCATGATCTTATGGGAAGTTATCTATTACTAGAGGTCTCTGGGGACAAATTTTATAGCATCTAAAGTGTATGCTGAATGCTACGCTTATTCCTCGCAATGTCTATAGATTTCATGAATATGTGGTGAAAATTCTCCGTCAATGTGGCTTGCGTGCCTGAACAATATGTGTAGCTCTATTGTAGATGCAACCACAATGGATTGGTATCTGTGGAGAGGTCATTCAAGCCTATGGCTCCTGAAGAACTGCAGCAGTCTTTCCAGTAGTTGCAGGGTCAACAGTCTGGGTGGATGATTGATCTGGCCTTGTTACATTTCCCCAACGTAACCTTACAATGTTTGGTAACATCAAGGGCTGAAAACTAAAGAAAATCTCAGACGTTATTTTTCCCTATGGCACGCAGCTCTACTGTATGGCTTAATGATGATGACATCCTCTTTGTTAAAACATTCATAAGATGAAATAGTCACTCTTCAGATCTCCTGACAGGGCCTGCTCAAGTGGATGTTGCCATCAGGAAACACAAGACTGGTGTTCTACGGGTCGGAGCGTGGTATGTTAGGTCCTAAATCGGGTGGGCCGGTTACAGAATTTAAAAATGGGAACGGATAGGCTGTAGTTAGATACAGTGGGAACTAGCCAAGCTCTGTGGCAGGTAGGACTTCTGGTTATTTATATACAGAGCTATAAATACAAACTCAAGTAGGGGTAATTCAGGAGTAGGTGTTATTATGGACAACAAAACGGGAAAATGGATGAATAACATAGCGAACGAATTATCGTATACAAGATAGGCACAAAGCCAACATTTACCTCAGTAGTAACAGTTTATATGCCAACTACCTTCCCCGATTATTGAAAAAGGAAGCTTCGAGATAAGTCTCTTTTTTTCGAGGGCATAAAGTGATCACTGTAAACACTTGATTTAAGAATTGTGAAAGAAGAATGTATGCTTGGAAAACACCTGGTGGTCACGGACGGTCCCAGAGAGGTTATATAACGATAAGACAGTGATTTCGAAACCAGACTTTGTACTGTAAAATATTTCCAGGGACGAATGTGGACTCTGACAATAGTTTATTGATTATGAGCTGCACATTTCAATTGAAGAGTGTTTTGTAAATTTGTTCAAACATGGTTCAAATGGCTCTGAGCACTATGCGACGTAACTTCTGAGGTCATCAGTCGCCTAGAACTTATAACTAATTAAACCTAACCAACCTAAGGACATCACACACATCCATGCCCGAGGCAGGATTCGATACTGCGACCGTAGCGGTCGCTCGGCTCCAGACTGCAGCGCCTAGAACCGCACGGCCACTCCGGCCGGCTGTAAATTTGTGGTAAGATCTTATGGGACCAAACTGCTTAGGTCATCGGTCCGTAAGGTTTCATACTACTTAATTTAACTTAAACTAACTTACGCTATGGACAACACACACACCCATGCCCGAGGGAGGGCTCGTACCTCCGACGGGGGAACCGAACGGGCCGTGACAAGACGCCCCAGACCGTGCGGCCACCCCGCGCGGCTCAACTGAAGACACTGAAAATGGAAATAGGATTGAGGACATGCGATCTGGATAATCTGAAAGCACCAGATAATTGTCAGAGTTTCAAACGAAGCATAATGCAACGACTGAAACAAATATGGAAGAAACAGATGAAAGATGAATGGTACGTTTAAAGTATGAAGCAGAGAATATAGCGGAGCATGAGATAGGCCAAAAGGTATGGACAGGAAGAAGTCCTCTGTTAACATAAGAAATATTGAGTTTAATTTATTAACCAATGAAGAAACTATAAAAAGTGCAGCAAGTAAACTAGATGTAAGGAGAATGGCTAACCACGAATGGTTAGAGAACAAATGGAAGACTGTAAAAGCATTGGTGGGTAGAGAAAGGGTAGATGCTGCCTATTAGAAACTTAAAGACAGCTTAAAACAAAAGAGAAGCAGCTATTTGAACATCAGGAGCTCAGTCTGCAAACCAGTACAAGGCCAATAAAGGAGAGCTGAAATTTAGAGTGAATATATGGAAAGGCTTCACAAAAGAAATCATTTTGTTTCACATGGTTCGTTCCCTACTTTTGAGAGATGGGCAGATTGTTATAGAATAAACTTCGTTCTTATCAGTAGGCTACGTAGAATTATCGACATCCTTGAGAGGTCTAGTCACAGCAAACCAAATCCCCCTCGTTGCGGGATAAATAGGAGAAGTAAAATAATCTTTGGCTTCAAGAAGAATACAGTCGCAGTCCGGAACCGCGCGACTGCTACGGTCGCAGGTTCGAATCCTGCCTCGGGCATGGATGTGCGTGATGTCCTTAGGTTAGTTAGGTTTAAGTAGTTCTAAGTTCTAGGGGACTGATGACCACAGTAGTTAAGTCCCATAGTGCTCAGAGACATTTTTTTTAAGAATACAGTAATCAACAAAAAGACGCGTGATGACATGTAAACATTAGCATATTATCAGCCTTATGAGTCGTGTTTGCAAAATACTGCCACGAGCTCTACATTGAAGAAGGTGAGTTTGGCTTCTGTGGAGGTATAGGAACACACCATTTATCTTAGAAGATAGGTTAAAGAAAACAAAACCTACATTTATAGAAACTGTAGATTAAGAGAAAGCTTTTGATAATACTGACTGGACTACAAATATTGAAATCCTGAAGGTAATACGGGTAAATGCAGACTGGTAATAGCAAGAAAAGCGTTCCTAGGAAACAAAAATTTGCTGAAATCGAAATCTAATTTAAATGTTACTCCACTATGAAGATATTTGTCTAGAGCGTAGCTTTGGGTAGAAGTGAAACGTTGATGACAAGAAGAGGTACCTTAGATATGTTGTCCGTCAGAAGAATCCTGAAGATTAGGAAGGTGAACCGAATAGTTAATGACGAGATGCTTAAACGGAATGGAGAAAACTGAGATTTACAGCACAACCTGACCAAAGGAAGGAACTGGGGGATGTGAGTCCTGGAGGTTCGAAGAACCTTTGATATCGTAGTGTAAGGAAGTTAAAGCACTAAAAATTTTACATGGGAACCAAAACTCGAATATAGTAAGCAGATTCAAACAGAAGCAGACTGCAGTAATTAAGCGACGATAAACAGAGTTACTCAGGATAGACGAACGCGGAGAGCTGCATCAAATCAGTCTTCGGACTGAGGACTACAACATAATAGGAACAGACAGCAAGAAACAAAATGCTGCTCCTCTGCAAACCGAAAGGCTGTTTACATTTCTAAATATGAAACTTTAAGAGAGTAAGTGTGTCTCTTTAAGTGCCGGGTGATAATGTAAGTGTCAGTTAAATGAAAACCCACCACCTACCATAACGAGACCGTGGATGGTTCCATTCAAAAGCAATCACTATGCGCGTAAAGTTTATCCCAGTGGGAAGCAGGACGACCAGTTCCTGTTTCGTAGCACGTGGTCTGCCGCTGACGCACCCACAACCGCACGCAATCTTAGACTTTTGCATCCGACTGAAACGAACGTCCCCATATTTCTTTCTTCATGTCTGCAAAGATGTGAAAATCACACCGTGGAACATCCTGCCACTAAGACGGATGTTGCAGTGTTATCCAACCACATCGCTGCAGCGTAAGCTTCGTTTGGAAATTTGTGGTAAGGTCTTATGGGACCAAACTGCTGAGGTCATCGCTCCCTAAGCTTACAAACTATTTTGAGCTTCGTCCAGTAGACAGTGTGTGTGCGGGCTTTATGGTGCATTATTCTGAACCTGTGTGACAGCTTTCTGATTTATTTGGTTTGGTGAGATGTGCCATGTTTCCACTGTTGGTTTTACCGTATGCCCTCGGACTCGATGTGGTGGTACCACGTAAGGTCATGATGACATCCTTCTTCGATTGCAGGGGCCATCTGCTCATCGAGTTCCTCGAGCGTGGAACCACAGTCAATGAGTAGCGCTGCGAAGGAACTTTGCAGATACGCCATAAAGTCAGAAAGCCCATGAATGCAGTCGTACGGAATCATACCAATGCACGATAACGCACGCAAACCACACTGCCAACCGGCTAAGGCTACGCTGCAGCGATTTGGTTGCAAAACACTGCAGCATCCGCCGCACAGCCAGGATCTTTCGCGGTGTGATTTATATATCTTTGGTGACCTGACGAAAGACATGGGTAGACGTCGGTTTCCGTCGGAATAGAAATTGCACGAGTAGGTGCGGTTGTGGATCCGCCAGAGACCGACCACCTTCTACGAAACTGCAGCTGATCGTCCCGTGTCCCAGTGGGCTAAATGTCTTTAACGTGTGTGGTGGCTATTTCTGACTGAAACGATTCCACGGTCCAGTTGTGATGGGCGCTCTATTTCCATTTGACTGTCCCTCACAACTGGCCTGTTTCCCTTGGAACGTTAAGTGTACAAAAACTACGAGGGTTGTTTTGAAAGTAAGCAACGATCGGTCGCGGAATGGAAACCACAGTGAAAATCAAAACTGTTTTCTTTGCACATTTAGCTACACCTTCCAGGTTCTTCTCTACATAGTCGCCGCTCCGACTGAGACATTTGTCGGAGCGTTACACCAAATTTCCAACACGATAGTCTTAGAAGGCAGCCACCTGTGCTTTCCGATAGTTCTCTGCGCTGGTCTTGAGCCTCGTCGGCTTTTCACGATGATTTCCACTTCGTGACCTGTCGTTCCTCACTTTCCGAATATCCCTCGTAATTAAAAGTACCCGGACACCTGTTAGTAGACGTTAATATGAGGTAAATCCACGCTTCTCCTATAGAACGACTTTGCTGAAAACCCTTCCAGTAAGGTGTCTGAATGTCTCTGAAGGAATGGCAGCCCATTCTTGCTCACTAACCGAAAAAAGAGAAGGTGTGATGTTCGTCGCTGGGCCAATACTTCCCGAAGGTGCTCCATTGGGTTCAGGAATTTTGCTGTCCACAGGTCACTGCATCACAGATGCTGCTTTACGGATGCATTGTCATGCTGATACGGTCATCTTCTCCGAACTGTTTCTCTCCTGTAAGCAGTATCTATGCCATAAATTGTGTTCTCAAGCTCCGGCTTTTAACGTTCTCTTATGTGTTATAAGCCTTCAGCTGTGTAGACTCGCGCGGCAGGGCCAACAGGAAGACAGCCATACCGCGAAGTTTTCAGTTTCATGCCCTGTAATACACGATGTACATGCACATAGGTGAAGAAATATGACAAATATTCAGAAGGCGCTGTAATGACACATTCAGACGCAGAGAGATACAGGGTGTTTCAAAAATGACCGGTATATTTGAAACGGCAATAAAAACTAAACGAGCAGCGATAGAAATACACCGTTTGTTGCAATATGCTTGGGACAACAGTACATTTTCAGGCAGACAAACTTTCGAAATTACAGTAGTTACCAGTTTCAACAACAGATGGCGGTGCGGTCTGGGAAACTCTATAGTACGATATTTTCCACATATCCACCATGCGTAGCACTAATATGGCGTAGTCTCTGAATGAAATTACCCGAAACCTTTGACAACGTATCTGGCGGAATGGCTTCACATGCAGATGAGATGTACTGCTTCAGCTGTTCAATTGTTTCTGGATTCTGGCGGTACACCTGGTCTTTCAAGTGTCCCCACAGAAAGAAGTCACAGGGGTTCATGTCTGGCGAATAGGGAGGCCAATCCACGGCGCCTCCTGCATGTTTCGGATAGCCCAAAGCAATCACACGATCATCGAAATATTCACTCAGGAAATTAAAGACGTCGGCCGTGCGATGTGGCTGGGCACCATCTTGCATAAACCACGAGGTGTTCGCAGTGTCGTCTAAGGCAGTTTGTACCGCCACAAATTCACGAAGAATGTCCAGATAGCGTGATGCAGTAATCGTTTCGGATCTGAAAAATGGGCCAATGATTCCTTTGGAGGAAATGGCGGCCCAGACCAGTACTTTTTGAGGATGCAGGGACAATGGGACTGCAACATGGGGCTTTTCGGTTCCCCATATGCGCCAGTTCTGTTTATTGACGAAGCCGTCCAGGTAAAAATAAGCTTCGTCAGTAAACCAAATGCTGCCCACATGCATATCGCCGTCATCAATCCTGTGCACTATATCGTTAGCGAATGTCTCTCGTGCAGCAATGGTAGCGGCGCTGAGGGGTTGCCGCATTTGAACTTTGTATGGATAGAGGTGTAAACTCTGGCGCATGAGACGATACGTGGACGTTGGCGTCATTTGGACCGCAGCTGCAACACGGCGAACGGAAACCCGAGGCCGCTGTTGGATCACCTGCTGCACTAGCTGCGCGTTGCCCTCTGTGGTTGCCGTATGCGGTCGCCCTACCTTTCCAGCACGTTCATCCGTCACGTTCCCAGTCCGTTGAAATATTTCAAACAGATCCTTTATTGTATCGCTTTTCGGTCCTTTGGTCACATTAAACCTCCGTTGAAAACTTCGTCTTGTTGCAACAACACTGTGTTCTAGGCGGTGGAATTCCAACACCAGAAAAATCCTCTGTTCTAAGGAATAAACCATGTTGTCTACAGCACACTTGCACGTTGTGAACAGCACACGCTTACAGCAGAAAGACGACGTACAGAATGGCGCACCCACAGACTGCGTTGTCTTCTATATCTTTCACATCACTTGCAGCACCATCTGTTGTTGAAAATTGTAACTACTGTAATTTCGAAAGTTTGTCCGCCTGAAAATGTACTGTTGTCCCAAGCATATTGCAACAAACGGTGTATTTCTATCGCTGTTCGTTTAGTTTTTATTGCCGTTTCAAATATACCGGTCATTTTTGAAACACCCTGTACAATACTTTAAAGTCTGAAGCAAAGATTAAATTGAGAGGAATGTAGAATAAAATCTCTGTAATGCTTATATTGGATTCTCTTTTGTTTTATACTCCAAGAAGGAGTTAAGATACACTTTCGATTGTTACCTTGTAGAGGATGGACGTAATTTTTGGTGTTTGCTGAAAGGCAGCCAACTTGTTAATATTTATGGTTTGTGCGACGAGCTGAGCAAGTCTTATTGTCTTGTGAATAAAAAATAGTGAAAAAAGTTTTACGAGATTTATTTAAAGCGACGTAGCATTGTATTCCTTTGTTTCCACCGTCTTCGTGAAGGAAACCGATGCCGACTTAGGAAGATACGCACGGTCAACAAAGAGAAGAACATCGATGGCGGCTAATGAATTAATATTGTGGCAGAAGGACTAATTCTACATTCAAGGTGAGAACTCTGAATAAATCAACAATGACGTAGAATTCAAAAACATTGTTAATCGGAATTGTAAATTATGTATTACAGACAAATTTCACGCAGCACAGAATTTGTCCGCAGTCAAGCCGGTCAATACAGTCCGTAAAAAAGCCTTTCCAAAATCCGAAAGTTAATGTTACATGTGGATAATTTTCTTATCTTTTCCCAAAATCAATAAATTTAATTTCTTTTTTATTTCGCCACAGCGCCTATACTATCGCGGTTACCAAATACAATTTAAATTTATAGGCAAGCATCTTGAAGGACATTTACCATATTTCAACACTGTACAGCATCCGCACGAGAAACTAAATGCATCCAATTACTTCACAAGGGCACCACTATTTGAGAAAGTCCGTTAAAAAAAATAAGAAGAATGAATATAATAGTCATCCACATTACTCTGAAAGTGTCTTCCATTCTCCAAAAACGTCGTTAGAAGGAAGTTCTATATGGAATAAAAAATATGGCCAACATTTGGATTTTGTTATAGATAGTAGTGATCGTTCTGTTTTCGTTACGTTCACAGTGTGCCATCTACATCACTACAGATAAAACGCCGACAAATTTGCGAAATTAATATATCGTTCTGGCCGTTAAGTAGGAAGTATGAGTCACACCACACGACATAAAGCAACACTCGAAAGTTTAGAGTTACATGACAGGTGCAGCATGTAGTATACAACGGTTTCCACTATGCAGATACGTTCTGAAGTAACAGCTGCAAACTGTTGAGAAGTAGTATGCAAAAGCAACACCTAAAATATTTTTTATTTGGGGATACATAGTTGGGAATCCAATTAGTACCCTCACTACACCATTCTCCTACTTCTATACCAATAAGAAAAATGCAGAAGCAAATGCACCGTAATGATCCGCCTTTGCTCTTAGCCCTAATGAAATTGTTTATCGGTTTCCGATAGAGACGGCTAAATCGAAGAATTGGGCACGCGACGCTTTTATTGTGCCTCGTTTGCCGATATTTCGTACAAAACCCAGCACCGCTGCGAAACTGCCGCTGTCCTTGCTCGCCTTCTGCTTCTCGCTCCCCCTCCTCTTCCACCTCCCCCTTCTCCTCCTGCCACCCAATATCCTCCCCCTCACCCACCCACACCCCAGTCCCAACCCCCCTTCTCTCACTCACACCATCACAACTTTCTGTACGTCGGCAAAACGGGCATGATGTTTGCCGGCCATTGTTTTATCCGTCGTAATGAATTTCATTCAATTAATGAAACTGAACGCACCGCGGGCAATGAGTCCGTGCAAATACGTAGGCTGTCGCTTTTATGGACACACGTGTCAACCGGCCGCGTGCACAGCGATGCCGCAGCGAAATTGAAAACAAACAGCTATAAAATTAATGCTGTCCCATTCCACTCTGACGGGTGGGTGTTTCCTCCGCGTTGCCGCTCGCAGACTGAATTCGCCCGCACTCAGCTCCGTGTATGTCTGTCAGCGGGGTTCATTGACAGAAAAATGTCGAAAGGTTTGTGGGACATCGATGTAGAGGACTGATTACTTCTTTCCCTCCGATGTTCCAAGCATTACCTGAAGTTGTTGCCCGGCTATCAGTACAATTAGTAAGCAGCATTGTTCTGGGTACCGAGGTATTGTTTACGAAACATTGTTGACACTGCTCACTCCTCAAACCGAGCGGGTTGGCGCAGTGTTTACCAGACTGGACTCGCATTCGGGAGGACGACGGTTCAAACTCGCCTCCGCCCATCCTGATTTAGGTTTTCCGTGATATCGCTAATTAGCTTCAGGCAAATGTCGGGATAGTTCTTTTGGAAAGGGTATTGCCGATTTCCTTCCCCACCCTTCCCTAATCAGAGCCGGTGCTCCGTTTCTAATGACCTCGTTGTCGACGAGACGTTAATCAGTAATGTCCTCTTCCTCCTCCTCCTCCATACTTCTCAGAATTACATAATACAAAAGGCAACGATTCCTGGATCTCACAGAAAACTCACTTTACTTGTTTCATCACCCACCCAGTCTTTTCCAAATTATAAACTGAATGTACTGCGTATTTTGTTGATTTAGTATAAGTGGGAGGTATAATACGGCGATGGTTTGATTACTGTCAGCCTACTGAAGATTATGTCTCTGTAAATCCATCTTTGTATACCATGGTTGGAGAAGTTTGGTTGTTAAATATAAAACGTCAAGTCAAAAAGACCTTCAGTCATGTATATTCCCAATTTCTTTTCACTTGCGCTACCAGTTTCGGCGTTACACCACGCTGTCTTCAGACTTATGGCCGACATTAGGAAGAATCCAGTCTCATTACCAGTCGGAACAGGGGCGAGCATTCAGAAACCGGTATACCTAGACTACATTTTTAACAACGCGTTTCCTTCGTTCATCAACAACAGACTAAACTGAGACAGCGGGCCTCAAGATGGCGTATTGTAATGCCGAAACTGGTCGCATAAGTAAAATAAAATTTGAAATTTAGACTGCTGAAGGTATTTTTGGTTCGACTTTTCATACTGCCGATTACGTTATTGCCAACTGTGGGCCGGAGTTAAGCTTGCATAGAGGTATAGTGCTGAAGATGCAATCGGAAGTACTGTGGCTCGAATCAGTCCATCTAGAGGTACGTTTTCGGTGGTGATCCTAAATGCGCGGTGGGTCCTTTGAAAAACACATAGCGACTTCTTTCCGCACAATTCTCACATTTCAAGCTAGTGCTACGTATCTAATGATCTCCACATCTGCATCCACATCTATTACGGTAACTCAAACAGAAACGGTCCGGAGGATCTAAAATGACAGCTGCTGGAAGGGACCTTAATGCCATTGCCTAAGGAAGGAGGTGTGGTCCCCATTAAGAGCGCTGAGGCTCCAAACTCGCCGCTAGAGGGACACGGGCGCACAGCCACATGACGACCTGGCGAGCACATGCGGGCCTCGACCGTCCACTGCACAGAGTACCGTTCACAGGAGAGAAGTGGAGGCTTCGGAAGAAGAGCAAAGGGATGTAGTGCGTTGGCTTGCCTTGCAGTGGAAGGAGAACACACAGCGTAACCCCACTCTGTCTTCAAGCCACAAGTGGCCCATAGGGACCATCCGACCTCTGTGTCATCTTCTCTGAGGATGCGGATAGGAGGGTCGTGTAGTCAGCACACCACTCTCCCGGTCGTTACGATGGTTTTCTTTGACCGGAGCCGCTACTGTTCGGTCGAGTAGCTCCTCGAAAATGGTTCAAATGGCTCTAAGCAGTAAACATCTGAGGTCATCAGTCCTCTAGACTTAGAACTACTTAAATTTGACTAACCTAAGGACATCACACACATTCATGCCCGAGGCAGGATTCGAACCTAAGACCGCTATTCATTCAGGCAACCGCCCTTTCATAACATCACCTACATCTTTGAAATCTTTACGAACTTCACCAATTTAGGTTTTGAAAATTTTTGCAATTGTTGTCCTACTACGACTTGCAGCTCCTGCTTTCTAGAATCAATTTTACAGTTTACGCTATTTAGTTTAGAGGTAATTTCTTCCTTTAGTTCTTTACCATTTTCCTTTAGTTCTTTATTGCCTGCTTCAATCTTCCATAAGCATTTCCTATTAGATACCGTCACATTGTTCAGTTTTTATGGCGCAACTCAAGTTTGGAAAACAGTAACTTCATCCAATATTGTGCCTCTACCTTGCCACTTGTCATTTCCACCGGTTTTAAAAGTATTTCTAGCATTCCCTAACTTGTGTTAGACCTTACAGTGTTAGCATTTAAGTAGTGAAGCATACACTGACTGAATTTGGAAAAGTTATTTTAATTTTTAATTTAACTGTTAAACACAGGCGCATTACGATGACGTGGCGCTGGTACTAGTGAACTGGGGTAAGCCCCGGCACACTCGCACGCCTCTGTACCTCTTACAATGATGCAGCCAACACATGTATCACCTCAAACTCGCCGGTCTTCAATAATGAGGGCATCCAACTTCTGGAAAATGGTATCGGTAATGCAGTGTGGCGTTCCTTGTCGTTCGTCTTCCCCAACGAGATCTGTCCTTCCTCAAACTGCCTGTGCCACGCCTTGAACACTGCAACGGACATGCACTGCTCTTCATATTCTTGTGCCATTCATTGACGAATTTTCGCTCCTCACACTCTTTTGTCTGTCGGGAAATGCAGGACGCCACTTTGCTCTTCTCTTGAATCTCCCTTTTCTCTGTTCTCAGCACGACGGTAGACACATGCACGTTTCTCCCTATTATCATGTGGGTGTGCGCCCATGTCTTTCTAGTGGCGAGTTGGGGAGCTCAGCACTCTTATGGGGACCACACCTTCTGCCATGAGCAAAGGCACTATGACCCCTTCACAGGCTGGGATCGTTCCTTTGAAAGGACACAGCCGATTTCCTTCCCAATCCCTCCCTAATCCGAGCTTGCGCTCCATCTCTAATGACCCCGTTGTCGCGGGACATTGAACACTACTCTTCTCCTCTCCTTCACCAGTTTTCATTTTACAGCACCCGGGTCGTTTCTTTTAAAAACCTAAATCTCGTAGCCCACTAAACGTTACACCACAGTCCTCCTTCTGGAATCTGTTTGCCATTTCAAATTGTGTGCCGGATTAAGGTCTTAGTGTCACATGCAAAATTTCTCGATTGCAGCTCAGTTTGTAATTGACACCCCTGAGGAGAGAATCGATAACTTTTATACATTTATCTTACAGGTACAATCCATATACTGAAAAATGTCTCGGGAGAGGCTCCTGTAACAATAAATTTATAATTATGTAGAATTTTTCGGTATTTCTTTATTTTTTTAAATTTGTTTAATAGCTTTTTCTGCAGAAGAGCAGAGCGTGTGTATGTCTGCTCTCTGATCAAACTCGCCACCACTAGCTTATCTGTTCATTGAAACTACTTTTGAAATGTCCTTCGAACATATCTAGTCTTACTATTTTATCTCCAGTCTCTACGCTTTGGTGATATCTCGCCTTTACCTTCTCAGAGTGAAGAGGGGGGTAAAGTTTCTTCCTCACATTGTGTTTCTGACCTTTTCGCTTGATAGGACATTGTAAGTACAGGATCCCATCGAAGATTAAAAGTCTTTGCTACTAAATTAAGAAAACTTAAGTAAAATCTTTCTAATCGTTACACGAGCAGAAGTACCTATGCGTATTTGTGCTGTGAGATGCATTTAAACAAATGATGATGTACACGAGGGACTCCCCAGTGATAAAATTAAAGATCTCTTGGAGTTTTACTTAGGTATACTACGATAGTATTTACTGTCCTCCATGGGAACCAGTCACAGAAACACAGAATAGGCAGCCCACGCAACAATGACATAAAATGAGACGAGACGTCATGGCAAGGTTGCATCGTCTCAAATAAAAATAGCATTCAAAAGTAGGTAGACAGAGACAGAGAGAGAGAGAAAGAAAAATAGAGACGAAGAGAGGGAGAGAGAGAGAGAGAGAGAAAGAAAGAAGGGGTACCTGAAATAATGCGAAAGAAACACGAGCTCCCTGCCGCCGTTGGATAAGCAGCTGCAGCAGCAAGTCGTATACTCCTAGCTCACTCATTTGTTACATAGTTTAATTCTTAATTTCTTTGCGTGTTTTTGGTACTTGCATTGTTTAATTCATAAATTTCGGGCGTATTATAGTATTTGAGAGTTGTAGCATCGCGTTTTAGTACCTGAACAGTGTAAAATTGCGTAGTCTCCTTCCGCTGTCGAGCAGTGTGTCGGCAGTGCGCAAGTACCAGCATTACTGCATTTACTAGGCAATCTTGTATTTTAATAACCGTTTAAATTTTGTCGATTTGTTTGCGCTATCTGTAGATTAGTTCAGACGTTCTTTGCAAAACAGTTTTTAGCATGGATAGGGACTTCAACTGCTGTGTTCGGATGCAGGCTGAGTTGGCATCCCTTCGCTCCCAGCTTCAGGCAGTGTTGGCTTCGGTCACACAGCTTGAGGCTGTTGCCAATGGGCATCACTGTGAGGGTCCGGATGGGGGTTTGTCGGGGACGGCCAGCTCGTCCCACGCATCCCCCGATCGGACTAAGACTGTGGTTGCCCGGGATACTGCCCGCATTGAGGCTGATCCCTCACCTGTGGTAGAGTGGGAGGTCGTCTCAAGCTGTGGCAGGGGGCAAAAGACATTCCGGAGGGCTGAACGGAAGGCCTCTCCAGTTTGTCTGACGAACCGGTTTCAGGCTCTGTCTCAGGCTGATACTGATCTTCGGCCTGACATGGCTGCTTGTCCTGTTCCAGAGGTTGCCCCTCAGTCTGCAAGATCCGGGCGGTATCAGAGGGTGGGCTTACTGGTAGTTGGGAGCTCCAACGTCAGGCGCGTAATGGGGCCCCTTAGGGAAATGGCAGCAAGAGAGGGGAAGAAAACCAATGTGCACTCCGTGTGCATACCGGGGGGAATCATTCCAGATGTGGAAAGGGTCCTTCCGGATGCCATGAAGGGTACAGGGTGCACCCATCTGCAGGTGGTCGCTCATGTCGGCACCAATGATGTGTGTCGCTATGGATCGGAGGAAATCCTCTCTGGCTTCCAGCGGCTATCTGATTTGGTGAAGACTGCCAGTCTCGTTAGCGGGATGAAAGCAGAGCTCACCATCTGCAGCATCGTCGACAGGACTGAGTGCGGTCCTTTGGTACAGAGCCGAGTGGAGGGTCTGAATCAGAGGCTGAGACGGTTCTGCGACCATGTGGGCTGCAGATTCCTCGACTTGCGCCATAGGGTGGTGGGGTTTCGGGTTCCGCTGGATAGGTCAGGAGTCCACTACACGCAACAAGCGGCTACACGGGTAGCAGGGGTTGTGTGGCGTGGGCTGGGCGGTTTTTTAGGTTAGATGGCCTTGGGCAAGTACAGAAAGGGCAACAGCCTCAACGGGTGCGGGGCAAAGTCAGGACATGTGGGGACCAAGCAGCAGTTGGTATTGTAATTGTCAACTGTCGAAGCTGCGTTGGTAAAGTACCGGAACTTCAAGCGCTGATAGAAAGCACCGAAGCTGAAATCGTTATAGGTACAGAAAGCTGGCTTAAGCCAGAGATAAATTCTGCCGAAATTTTTACAAAGGTACAGACGGTGTTTAGGAAGGATAGATTGCATGCAACCGGTGGTGGAGTGTTCGTCGCTGTTAGTAGTAGTTTATCCTGTAGTGAAGTAGAAGTGGATAGTTCCTGTGAATTATTATGGGTGGAGGTTACACTCAACAACCGAGCTAGGTTAATAATTGGCTCCTTTTACCGACCTCCCGACTCAGCAGCGTTAGTGGCAGAACAACTGAGAGAAAATTTGGAATACATTTCACATAAATTTCCTCAGCATGTTATAGCCTTAGGTGGAGATTTCAATTTACCAGATATAGACTGGGACACTCAGATGTTTAGGACGGGTGGTAGGGACAGAGCATCGAGTGACATTATACTGAGTGCACTATCCGAAAATTACCTCGAGCAATTAAACAGAGAACCGACTCGTGGGGATAACATCTTGGACCTACTGATAACAAATAGACCCGAACTTTTCGACTCTGTAAGTGCAGAACAGGGAATCAGTGATCATAAGGCCGTTGCAGCATCCTTGAATATGGAAGTTAATAGGAATATAAAAAAAGGGAGGGAGGTTTATCTGTTTAGCAAGAGTAATAGAAGGCAGATTTCAGATTACCTAACAGATCAAAACGAAAATTTCTGTTCCGACACTGACAATGTTGAGTGTTTATGGGAAAAGATCAAGGCAATCGTAAAATGCGTTTTAGACAGGCACGTGCCGAGTACAACTGTGAGGGACGGGAAAAACCCACCGTGGTACAACAACGAAGTTAGGAAACTACTGCGAAAGCAAAGAGAGCTTCACTCAAAGTTGAAACGCAGCCAAAACCTCTCAGACAAACAGAAGCTAAGCGATGTCAAAGTTAGCGTAAGGAGGGCTATGCGAGAAGCGTTCAGTAAATTCGAAAGTAAAATTCTATGTACCGACTTGACAGAAAATCCTAGGAAGTTCTAGTCTTACGTTAAATCAGTAAGTGGCTCGAAACAGCATATCCAGACACTCCGGGATGATGATGGCATTGAAACAGAGGATGACACGCGTAAAGCTGAAATACTAAACACCTTTTTCCAAAGCTGTTTCACAGAGGAAGACCGCACTGCAGTTCCTTCTCTAAATCCTCGCACAAACGAAAAAATGGCTGACATCGAAATAAGTGTCCAAGGAATAGAAAAGCAACTGGAATCACTCAACAGAGGAAAGTCCACTGGACCTGACGGGATACCAATTCGATTCTACACAGAGTACGCGAAAGAACTTGCCCCCCCTTCTAACAGCCGTGTACCGCAAGTCTCTAGAGGAACGGAGGGTTCCAAATGATTGGAAAAGAGCGCAGGTAGTCCCAGTCTTCAAGAAGGGTCGTCGAGCAGATGCGCAAAACTATAGACCTATATCTCTGACGTCGATCTGTTGTAGAATTTTAAGACATGTTTTTTGCTCGAGTATCATGTCGTTTTTGGAAACCCAGAATCTACTATGTAGGAATCAACATGGATTCCGGAAACAGCGATCGTGTGAGACCCAACTCGCGTTATTTGTTCATGAGACCCAGAAAATATTAGATACAGGCTCCCAGGTAGATGCTATTTTTCTCGACTTCCGGAAGGCGTTCGATACAGTTCCGCACTGTCGCCTGATAAACAAAGTAAGAGCCTACGGAATATCAGACCAGCTGTGTGGCTGGATTGAAGAGTTTTTAGCAAACAGAACACAGCATGTTGTTATCAATGGAGAGACGTCTACAGACGTTAAAGTAACCTCTGGCGTGCCACAGGGGAGTGTTATGGGACCATTGCTTTTCACAATATATATAAATGACCTAGTAGATAGTATCGGAAGTTCCATGCGGCTTTTCGCGGATGATGCTGTAGTATACAGAGAAGTTGCAGCATTAGAAAATTGTAGCGAAATGCAGGAAGATCTGCAGCGGATAGGCACTTGGTGCAGGGAGTGGCAACTGTCCCTTAACATAGACAAATGTAATGTATTGCGAATACATAGAAAGAAGGATCCTTTATTGTATGATTATATGATAGCGGAACAAACACTGGTAGCAGTTACTTCTGTAAAATATCTGGGAGTATGCGTGCGAAACGATTTGAAGTGGAATGATCATATAAAATTAATTGTTGGTAAGGCGGGTACCAGGTTGAGATTCATTGGGAGAGTTCTTAGAAAATGTAGTCCATCAACAAAGGAGGTGGCTTACAAAACACTCGTTCGACCTATACTTGAGTATTGCTCATCAGTGTGGGATCCGTACCAGATCGGGTTGACGGAGAAGATAGAGAAGATCCAAAGAAGAGCGGAGCGTTACATCACAGGGTTATTTGGTAACCGTGATAGCGTTACGGAGATGTTTAATACACTCAAGTGGCAGACTCTGCAAGAGAGGCGCTCTGCATCGCGGTGTAGCTTGCTCGCCAGGTTTCGAGAGGGTGCGTTTCTGGATGAGGTATCGAATATATTGCTTCCCCCTACTTATACCTCCCGAGGAGATCACGAATGTAAAATTAGAGAGATTAGAGCGCGCACGAAGGCTTTCAGACAGTCGTTCTTCCCGCGAACCATACGCGACTGGAACAGGAAAGGGAGGTAATGACAGTGGCACGTAAAGTGCCCTCCGCCACACACCGTTGGGTGGCTTGCGGAGTATAAATGTAGATGTAGATGTAGCTCAAAGACTTCGTTCTGTTCCTACAATACATTCTGAGTGGTGTTGTTGAACTCATTACTACACCTGTGTTTTCTTGGGGCTTACTGCACTGCAGCGTTACTAATCTCTTATACATCTATATCACCATCTATGCCTACGGATTCATGTTAAGGTTGTAGCCTAGACTTGCATCATTGCCTCTCCCCCCCCCCCCCCCACTGTATATCTCTTCAAGGACAGCTATTGAACAAGCTCCACATGCTGCGAGATGATTTTCACCAGCACATATCTTTACTGGATAATCACCAAGCTGAAAAGTGAGACAGCAGCACTGTAAGTCTGTTTCCACATTTCATTCCTCAGCTTTTTCTGGGCCTGATAATTTTGAGAAGCGGCATTATTAGACCCCTGCCTCTTCAGTATGAGAATCTTTTACTGGAGGTCTTAGGTTTGATACTTTTTAATTCCAACAATTTATCATTAGGAAGCAAAAATTTGTCCTACTTTGATTTTTGTTCTTTGAGACGTTTTCTCCTCTGCGCTCTTGACAGAGATTTGACCTTGCCCGAACCAACATCTCAGAGACGATTTCCACTACTTTAACTGGCCCATCTCCCTGTCCAGTTGTGGAAACATCTTCTACATCTACATCTACATGATTACTACGCTATTCCCAATTAAGTGCCTGGTAGAGGGTTTAATGAACCACCTTCGTGCTGCCTCTCTACCGTTCCACTCTCTAATAGGACGCAGGAAAAACGAGCCCTTAACTTTTTCTGTGGTTGCCCTGATTTCTCTTATATTGTAGTGATCATTTCTCCCTATGTAGGTGGGTGCCAAAACAATATTTTCGCAATCGGTCGAGAAAACTGGTGATTGAAATATCATGAGAAGATCCCGTCGCAACGAAAAACGTCTTTGTTTTAATTATTGCCACTCCACGTATCATGCCTGCGGCACTATCTCCCCTATTTCGCGATAATACAAAACGAGCCGCCCTACTTTGCACTTTCTCGATGTCATCCGTCAGTCCCACCTGATGCGAATCCCTCACCGCGCAACAATACTTCAGAATAGGGCGGACAATTGTGGTGTAAGCAGTCTCTTCAGTAGATCTTTTGCACCTTCTAAGTGTGCTGCCAATGAATCGCAGTCTTTAATTTGCTCTACCCACAACATTATCTACGTGATCGTTCCAATTTAGGTCATTTGTAATTGTAATCCCTAAGTATTTAGTTGAATTTACAGCCTTGAGATTTGTGTGACTTACTTCGTAATCGGAATTTAGCGGATTCTTTTAGAACTCATGTGAATAACTTCACAGTTTTCTTTATTCAGGGTCAACTGCCACTTTTCCCACCATACAGATATCGTATCTAAATCATTTTGCAATTCGTTTTGGTCATATGATGACTTTACACGACGTTTAATGACAGCATCATCTGCAAACAATTTAAAATGGGCTACTCAGACCACCTCATGTGTCGTTAATACACTTCAGGAACAATTGAGGGACTATAATACTTCCTTGGGGAACGCCGGATATTACTTCTGTTTTACTCGAGGTCTTTCCGTCTATTACTACGAACTGTGACCTTTCTGACAGAAAATCACGAATCCAGTCGCACAATTGAGGTGATATTCCATAGGCACACATTTTGGTTAGAAGACGCTTGTGAGGAACAGTGACGAAAGCCTTTTGCAAATCTAAAAATATGGAGTCAATTTGACACCCCCTGTCGATAGCACTAATTAGTTCATGAGTATAAAGAGCTAATTGTGCTCTGCAAGAACGATATTCTCTGAATCCGTGCTGACTGAGTGACAGTAAATCGTTTCCTTCGAGGTACTTCATAATGTTCGAATACAGTATATGCTTCAAAACTCTACTGCAAATCTACGTTAGTGATAAGGGCCTGTAATTCACTGGATTACTGCTATTTCCCTCTTTGGGTATTGGTGTGACTTGAGCAATTTTCCAGTCTTTAGGTACAGAATTTTCTGTGAGCGAGCGGTTGTAAATAATTGCTAAATATGGAGCTATTGCATCAGCATACTCTGAAAGGAAGCTGACTGGTATAGAATCTGGACCGGAGGCCTTGCCTTTATTAAGAGACTTGAGCTGCTTTGCTATACCGAGGATATCTACTTCTATGTTTCCGGTCTACGCAATTGTTCTTGATTCGAATTCGTGGAATTCTGGAATATTTACTTCTTTTTCATTTGGTGAAAGAATTTCGGTAAACCGTATTTAATAACTCTGCTTTAGTGGCACTGTTATCAGTGATTTCACCGTTGTTATGGGACAGAGAAGGTACTGGTTGCGGCTTGCCACTGATGTGCTTTATGTATGAACAGTATATCTTTGGGTTTTCCCCAGATTCCAAGACAGAGTTTCGTTGTAGAAATTATTGAAAGCATCTCGCATTGAAGCACGCCCTATATTTCGAACTTTTGCAAAACTTTGTCAACATTAGGGATTTTGCGTTCTTCGAAATTTGGCATGATTTTTTCGTTTCATCTGCAACAGCGATCTCACCCGTTTTGTGTACCATGGGGATCGGTACCATCACTTATTAATTTATGTGTTATATATCTCTCAATTGCCGTCGATACTATCTCTTTGAAATCATTCCACATGTTTTCTACGCTTACCTGATCAAATCGGAAGGAGTGAAGACTGTCTCTTAAAAAGGCGTCAAGAGCATTTTTATCAGCTTTTTTTAAGTAGATGTATTTTGCGTTTCTTTTTGATGGTTGTGGGTGTTACGGTATTCAGCCTAGCAGCTACTGCCTTGTGGTCGCTAATCCATGTATTCGTCACAATACCCACTGTTTGTTATTGATTATTTGTTGCTAAGAGGTCAAGTATGCTTTTGCAGCCATTTACGCTTCGAGTAGCCTCATGAACTAATTGTTCAAAATAGTTTTCCGAGAAATCATTCAGTACAATATTTGACGACGTTTTATGCCTGCCGCCGGCTTTAAATATATAAATTTTCCATCATATCGAGGGTAGATTGAAGTCGCCACCGACTATAACTGTATGAGTGGCGTACCCTTTTAAAATGAGACACAAGTTTTCTTTGAACTGTTCAGCAACTCTGAATTGGGAGATAGGTAAAACGATCCAATTAATAGTTGATCCGATTGTCAAGTGTAACCTCTACCCATACTATTTTGCAGGAACTATGTACTTCAATATCAATACAGGGCAAACTACTTCAGACAGCAATAAATACTCCACCACCAACTGTATTTAATCTATCCTTTCTGAACACTATTAGATAGTTTGAAAAAATTTCGTCTGAATTTATTTCCGGCTTTAGCCAGCGTTCTGTACCTATAAATATTTGAACTTCAGTGACTTCTGTTAGGGCTTGGAGATATGGTTCTTTCCCAACACATCTACGACAATTTACCACTACAATACCGCTCGTTTCTACAACTATCTTTCTGTGTTTTACCTGCCACTTTTAGACGTACGTCCTTTCTGTGGTTCCCTGAGACCCTCTAACCTAAAAAATCAGACAGTCCCTTACACACACAGCCCCCGCAGCCCGTGCAGCCGCTTCCTGTGTATAGTGACGCCTAAGCCCACCACCCGATGGCGCAAGCCAAGGAATCTGCAGCCTACACGGTGAGCCACTGTTTCACACCCTCCACTTCGCTGTGCACCAAAGGACAACAGTCGATTCTGTCGACGATGCTTCAGATGGTGAACTGGCAGTCTTTACCATTTCCACTAGCCGCCCGAAACTAGAGAGAATCTCCTCCAATCCAAAGCGACACACGTCATTGGTACAGACATGAACAACCACCTGCATCCTGTACTCTTCTTGGCATCCGAAAGCATCCTTTCCACATCTGGAATAACTCTCCCCGGTATGCACACAGAGTGCACACTGGCTTCCATCCCCTCCTTGGCAGCCATGTTCTTAAGGGGCTCCATTACTTGCCTAAGGTTGGAGGTCCCAACTACCAGCAAACCCACCCTCTGCGAATGCCCATATCTTGGGGGTCAAGAAGCTTCCACTGGAACAGGGTGGACGACTGCATCCGGCTCAGAGACTTCGTTAGCCACAGGTAACGCCCGAAACCTGTTTGTGAAACGAACTAGGGAGGACCCATCGGAAAGTCTGTCGCTGCCTGCCAGACTTTGGACTGATATCCCACTCGACCACGCGTGAGGGGTCAACCTCAGCAGTGCAGGCAGTGCCAGAGGTGGCTACAGCAGTGGACTTATCAGGGGACACGTGGGTCGTGCTCGTCGTCCCTCGCATCCCAGCGTCCGACCCCCCACGGTGAAGCCAACACTTCCTGGAGCTGTGAGCGAAAGGTCACCAACTCAGCTCGCATCTGTACAAAGCAGTCACAGTGCCTATCCATATCTGAAGTCTCTCCTGTTTGAAACTCGTAAAAATGTGTGATAAACAAACGGTGTACTCGCATTATTATCAGCAGGAACTCGCGGTGCTCACTCACTGACAGTCTAATCGACACGGTCGTCCATCGGCTCCAATCCTGATGCTTGGTTGTTTGTGGTACCAGGTCCCTCAGTTTGAGATGTGTTCTCCATTTTGGTCCTACGAGAACCGGAGACTCGGTGACTTATTATATCGACACTATGGAGCCCCAAGCCAGTGTACAACTAATTAAGCAGGGAGGTCGCCCAGTATCCCCGATGCTCCGTTCATGACACGTCTTTCCATGTGCCACACATCCCTCGGTATGGGTCCCATTCCCTCAGCTTCAAGCGATCAACCATGCCTCTCCCTTCACACGGTCACTACTTCGACAACGCGCCGTCCACAGGAGAGAAAATGACAATTACTTTTTTATTTAGGTTCATTGACATTCCCTCCCTCTCTCTTACCGCTTATTTTCACCCAATTTATCCGTAAATGCATATACTATCACTTATCGTAAGTAATTCTTCGCGAGAAACATTTGTCATATTTCGTTGATTTTCTCTGATTGTCTTTAACTAAAATAGTTCATGTAAAGAAATCTTCATTCCTGATTTTGTTTATCACATTAAATTTATTTTGAGAATCAGTTTTTTATCCAATCATATTATTGCCTGCATTCGTTCATCGTTGAAAGTTTCGACAATTTGATGCAGAAACGAAGTTCACTATCAAGTAAATTCTATTCATAAACATGGGCGACAAACTGTACAAAAAGCTATTCATTGCACTCAGTAATAAACAGATATCGGAACGACAATAACAGTGACGAATCAGAATTCATTGCCGTGGGAAACAGGCGACGTCTGTTGTCATTACCAGCGGGCTGAGGGGTGCGAATGTGGTTGCGAGTGGTTTACACTGACGGCTAGAGTCAGACTTGACTGTGGAACTGAGTGACCAATGGGTGAAGATGAACAGTGCATCTTCATGCTAGAGGAGTGCTGGACCCGCTACTCCTCGAACGCTGTAAAATGGAAACAGTTATGCGTGCGTGGGTATGATCTGTATGTACTTATCTAGTAACGTAATTTTCTGCACAATATATTCACCTTCGACACAAATAAATGATTGAATAAATATTTAGGTGCTAGATTCAAACGAATGTTTAAATGTTAGACATCATCACCTGTTTTCACTAGAACGTTAATATTTGGCAATATTCTTTTCTTCTTCACGTACCCTGGAGGGAACTTATGTGTTGAACTTTATGCCCGATCGTACATCAGCTTCATTAGTTAAGTGTTGATGACGTTAATCAACAGCACGTATTAATCAGTCCTAAATGATGGAAAGAAAAATTAGTCTGAATAGTCTGTAAATAAATACATATAATGATTATTTTAAGTTAGCATGCAGCTTGAGAAACCTTTACAAGCCCCAGGGACAGGGCCACCGTCGGGGTTATGTGTATTCCGGTTGTACATCAATGTTTTAGCACTAAAGAAACTACTACAGAATGGTTGTACTCAGAATGAACGGATAACTCAATCGGCTAATGCACTAGGGAATGGTTTCAGTTGAAAGAATGAATGCACAGTTCAGCTGACAAAATCACTGAAGACTGATTTCACTTGAAAACGACGAATGAATAGTCCAACGGATCTGTAGAACTGCGTGGACTGAATGGACTGTTTTTATTCAGTTGCTCCCATAGACAGGTTTCACTCACAGGAATGATGAATAATTTAGCTGATACGTAAAAATGTATCCAAATGAGTCGATTTTTTTTTCAACAACCGACTGAATCAGTTGTTTCGATTTGGCTGTTCCTATTGCTACGATTCTACGTTCCAGTCTTCGCACGAATACCGAAATCAGCACTGTGATAAGCGATATGAGAGTAGAAAATTATCTAAAATAGCACAACACAGGAAAGGCAAGTGAACCAATAAGATTACTGTAGGGTTCTGTATAGATAATGCTAAATAATATGCTCCCCTTATAACATAATTTTATTGTAGGTCGCTGGAACAACGAAGGATTTTCAAAGGTGAAATATCGTGTAGTGAACTGATGTTTTTCAACACGACTACTTTGCTTTGACAGATGTGCATATTTACGGGCCTACAACGACGACTTCAATCTATCGCAGAAAGAAGGAACAAGTTTTATACACGAGTGTGGAACCCGCTCCATGGGAATGAACATGCATTTCGCGAACAGCGGTTTTATTAAACTGCGCATGCTATGACCTTCCAAGAAATTCAGAAGACAGCAGATTACCTTAAAAAATTGGTTCCTTATGCCTTGACTTGAATGCATTTGATATATTTATGCTCTGTTACCCAGTTAACAACACACGAGATTACAGAATATCATATCATTCAGGACTATCCAGCAGACAGAATTTATCACGTCGTTTTTAACAGATAGTAACTTAGAGAATTCCTCGAGAGAGTGGTACAGGCCGTTTTGTTCATGATACGTATAAATGTTCTTGTGGGTAGTTTCGTAAATTCTCTGAAACTTTTCACGCTTTATGCTTATATATAATAGTGGAGGACTAAAAACCAAGTTCTCGAATTGAGAATGGTATGCGACAGGGTGCTGTCTTTCGCCCCTACTGGTCAATCTACATATCGAAGAAGCAATAACGGAAATAAAAGAGTGAAATTAAAATTCAGGTTGAAAGGATAACAACGATAAAATCGCAGATGACATTGCCATCCTCTGTGAGACTGAAGAAGAATTACATGATCTGCTGATTGGAATGAACAGTCTGAGTACAGAATGTGGATTGAGAGTAAATCGAAGAAAGAAGAAAATAATGAGAAGTAACAGAAATGAGAACAGCGAGAAACTTAACATCAAGATTGGTGATCACGAAGTAGATGAAGTTAAGAAATTCTGCTTCCTAGGTGGCAAAATAACCAATGATGGACGAGCAAGGAGGACACTAACAGCAGACTAGCGCTGGCAGAAAGGGCATTCCTGGCCAAGAGAAGTCGGGTAATATCAAATATAGGACTTAACTTGAGGAAGAAGTATCTGAGAATGTGCGTTTGGAGCACAGCATTGTATTGTATTGAAACATGGACTGTGGGGAAACCGGAAAGGAAGAGAATCGAAGCCTTTGAGATGTTGTGTTACAGGAGAATGTTGATAATTAGGTAGACGGACAAAATAAAGAATGAGGATGTTCCCCAGAGAATCGACGAGGAAGGGAATGTATCGAAACCACTGACAAGAAGAAGGCACAGGATGGTAGGACATCTGTTAAGATATCACGGAATAACTTCCATGACACTAGAGCTGTAGATGCTAAAAACTGTAGACGGAAACAGGAATTGGAGTACATCCAGCAAACAACTGAGGACGCAGATGCTACTGTGACATGAAGAAGTTGGCACTGGAGAGGAATTTTTGGCGTGCCCGGGCCGTTTCGAAGCAGTCAGAAGACTGATGAAAAGAGTATCCCAAATTACGTTTCCGGTTATGACTCCATATCAATTTATTCCTCAAGACACCATCTACAGCCGCTCGAAGTTTGTCGCAACGTTTTTGGACATCTTGCAGATATCGGATAGCTGCAACAGCAGAAAATCGTAGACAGAGGATCGACAGTTGCTGATGAAGACACTAGCAGCTGACAATTGACATAAAATAAATATAACTACAGTATTTCACATAAACAGGTGGTGAGAGATATTAGCATGCACTCTTAGCGGTTAATCACTGGTGCTACAGTATCGACCGCAGACCAGAATTCGTAACCAATTCAGGGGCGTTCAGGCGAACCACATGTGAAATTTTGTGGATGACTGATGAAATGCTGCTGAAGTAGCTTCCGAGGCCAGCCGATGTGGCTGAGCGGTTCTAGGCGCTTCGGTCCGGAACCCCGCTACGGTCGCAACGGTTGCAGGTTCTAATCCTTCCTCGAGCATGGACGTGTGTAATGTCCTTAGATTAGTTACGTTTAAGTAGTTCCAGGTCTGGGGGACTGATGGCTTCCGATGTTAAGTCCCATAGTGCTCAGAGCCATTTGAACCATTTTGGAAGTAGCTTTCGACAATACAGCAGTGTTCGGTAGCCGTGGGATGGGTTTCCCTAGTACTCTACGTGATGTGGGCGGGCTTCTGTCATCACTCAGCTGGCCAGAGTGATCGTAAATGGTCGCCGCTCTGCCGTTAGCAGATCTTGCCACCGGGTCGCCGACATCGACATCTTGCACAGACGTCATGCTGAAAGAAGGACGTTCATGCTGAATGATTCCTCCTGACTCAGCGCTCGCCGTGGAGCTAGTGGAACACAGCCCACAGTTCCCACACGTGCCATTCTTGACCAGAAGCGAGCGTTCTGGCTAGTAAGGGTGTCAGCATTGCCGTGACCATTACACTGGAAACAACTACAGCCGTGAATTATAAGGGAGTAAGCCTGAAGTGACCTTAGCTCGAAGGACCACATAAAACTAGTGATAAGAAAGCCGTGTATCAGGCATTCATTGAAAAAATTTCAATAAAATGTAATTTCCTCATAAAAGGCGTAGTTCGCAGGGACCGCCTCCTACTAGTTAGGATTAATAGAGGATGGTGTGCGTATTCCAGAACAGCGGTGCGGATTCTTCAAGCGTCATAGCGTCACGGAGATGTGCATCAACCTCCATTTGCAGCTGCTACTAGAGATGCATTGTGCATGGCGAACAGGCTAAATTCGAAGAGCGTACCTTCCAAGAAATATCAGGTAACATATTACGAGGGCAGTTAAATAAGTAATGCAACACATTTTTTTTCTCGGCCAATTTTGGTTGAAAAAACCTGAAATTTCTTGTGGAATATTTTCAAACATTCCCGCTTCGTCTCGTATAGTTTCATTGACTTCCGACAGGTGGCAGCGCTGTACGGAGCTGTTAAAATGGCGTCTGTAACGGATGTGCGTTGCAAACAACGGGCAGTGATCGAGTTTCTTTTGGCGGGAAACCAGGGCATCTCAGATATTCATAGGCGCTTGCAGAATGTCTACGGTGATCTGGCAGTGGACAAAAGCACGGTGAGTCGTTGGGCAAAGCGTGTGTCATCATCGCCGCAAGGTCAAGCAAGACTGTCTGATCTCCCGCGTGCGGGCCGGCCGTGCACAGCTGTGACTCCTGCAATGGCGGAGCGTGCGAACACACTCGTTCGAGATGATCGACGGATCACCATCAAACAACTCAGTGCTCAACTTGACATCTCTGTTGGTAGTGCTGTCACAATTGTTCACCAGTTGGGCTATTCAAAGGTTTGTTCCCGCTGGGTCCCTCGTTGTCTAACCGAAAAACCATAAAGAGCAAAGGAGAACCATCTGTGCGGAATTGCTTGCTCGTCATGTGGCTGAGGGTGACAATTTCTTGTCAAAGATTGTTACAGGCGATGAAACATGGGTTCATCACTTCGAACCTGAAACAAAACGGCAATCAATGGAGTGGCGCCACACCCACTCCCCTACCAAGAAAAAGTTTAAAGCCATACCCTCAGCCGGTAAAGTCATGGTCCCAGTCTTCTGGGAC